>NC_048299.1:264372666-264672666 GCF_013100865.1 Trachemys scripta elegans | reverse complement strand
ATTTTATTAGGCTTAGTTGCCTCTTTGATCTCTCTCAGCATTGTGCACTCAATATCCTTTTCCTGATCAGGAGGCCAGAAATATAACCCAACTACAATATTTATATTTTTATGACTTCAGATTTGTATCCATAAAGATGGGCCTTTCCACTCCGAATTTTTCTCTTATTAGATTTCATTGTAATGCTACTCCCCCACCTCTTTGATCTAATCTTACATTCCTATGTAGTCTATAGCCAGGATTTCATTGATTTTCATCAGCTGTGCCTGCTAAGTCCAAGTCCTCTGCCATTGTCAGACAATGTAGATAGCCTGGTTTTGCACTTCTCACACTGGTATACAGGCAGTTTTACTCTCAATTTGGTAACCAAAGTTGTGCAGAGGTCTGTGTTTTTTCTGTCAGGGTGTTTAAACATCTGGGTGTGCCCTGCTTATCCAAAACTTTGGAGGTTCAGTCATTCATTACTGTTAACTGCATTGCCTGAAGTGCATGCCATGGAAGAGGAAACCATTCAGAAAGTCTTCGCTGTTTTCCAGTGCTTTATTACAAAGAGCCCTTGATGGGAAATGGTTATGTTTTGATCTAATATAATACAAGAAGTTATGCAAAGAATAAGGAATGTGATGATTTTTTAATTATTTTGTTTAAAGGAAAAAGCATCCTATTAGCAGTAAGCTATGACTCAGAGGTTCAGATTTGGTTAAAATTCTTATGAGCTGTTATGAGTTTTGAAACAGCTGATTGATTCTCGTTTGCTCATTATATTTACAAAGATTCATTGTGCTAGTGTTAATTGGAGAGTTACATAAAAGCACAGAAATAAATTAAATACAGAGCAGATAATGTTTCTTAAAGGCTGCTCAGAACTGATTCTTTCAAAGGTGCATGAAGAATATTTTCTTTCATCCTTGTTTTCTCGTAATGTGTTTTCTAGTAATAGAATACCCCTGCCTACCTAAGGTAACTCCTGCATACCTTTCCCACTTGCCTGCTGACCCAGTGCATGTTATAAAATCATCCCAGAAGTAGGTATGTCAAGGAATGACATTACGTCACCACGTAGTTGTATTTCAAACCTTCTGAACCATGGCTGTAAGAGAAGTTAAAATACAAGCTTACCTAGAACTGTAACATGTTAAAAGTGCAGCCTAAGGAATTTGTGAGATAACCAAAAACAACGTTCGTGCCGCTTTCTCCAAGACTACATCTTAAACAATACCATGTTTATCTTACTGTTTCCTTTGGCAGTGTATTTTAGCAATATCTACTAAAAAAGGAACCTGCGGCTCATCCTCCAAGATACAAGCACCTCCCAAAGAAAACTAGATTCCTCCTGAAGCTAGAGTGAACCCGGGTGAGGACCAAATATGGGAGAACTACTTTGCATGAAAATAAAGATGAGACCTAACCTTTCGCCGGAAATTCAAACTGAACAGAATTGGAAAGGATGTACAAAAAAACCTTCCTCCTTTTTTTTTTTTTTTTTTTTAATTTTAGTGCACACTACAGAAACATGCGTGCTCCCCTTATAGGGTAAGTTTTCTATGCTTGCAACCTCAAGATCTTTAATAAGAACCTATCAATTTTAGCACATAGACGACACTGGCCAAGATTTGCAAAACTAACCAGTGATTTTGAGTTCCTGGATTTTGGGTGCTCACAATGGGCTTGCTTTCCACGGGGGCTCAGCATTTTTTGAAAATCGTGCCCCTTTAAAGGGTCTCAAATTGGGCACACAAAATCCACTTTTGAAAATCTTGGCCCCTTGATTGCAGCTGGGCTGCCCATTATGAAAAGAATCTGTTCCCTGTTACACTCTTAACATATTAGCATCTTGTTGGTTGAGGGAATGCTACTGCTCACCAGTCCTTGATGCTGAAAGGTTAGCTCAGAGCACAAGAGGTCAACTCGGTTACTTTTATGGAGGCATAAAATGGCATAAAATGAAAATAATTTCCTGTGAGAGCTGAGAACATTCCTTCATTAGATTTGTTTCCTGTGCTAGGTCATATGGCTTTTTTTTTTTTTTAAACATGCATTTGCTGGTTTCCTGTGTACTCAGGCTGTAGTAGTCAGCTTTTACGAGACCGGGCCCACCAATGCAGCTTTGTAGGGTATGAATGAATAACTAAGCGAACAGAAAACATCAGAGAACTGCTTGATAAGGGTAACAGGTTATAGGCATTTGATAAGCTGAAACAAAATGGTTACACGTTTTCCACTTAGTCACAAAGAAGTGGTTTAATTGCCAAGCCATCTTCTTGTCTAATAAGTAGCTACATGAGTGGAAATTTACAGCTACGAACAGCACATACTCTTCTTAGTGGTTGTCGGTCTTTGTTCAGCCCTGGCTAGTCACCTGCCTCTTTCATTTTTGCATATAAAATGTTAGACACTAATAAGATCCAGAAATATTTTTCACTCTCATAAAAGTTGTTACTGCTCTATAGAAAAACAGCTGCTCACCTGTTTTCCTTTGCTTTAAATTCCTTTTACTCCTACCACCACAGCGGAGTAGAATCCCAACGTAATGCTCTAGGAGCACTGGACACAATGCTAGTTGGTGCATCACAGACCCAAGGACCCTAGTTAGCCAGCCAATTCACAACACTGACCGGCTGACATCTTCCTCTCTGGCTCTTCTCAGCTTGACGTTAAAACACGGTAGACCTCACTGGTTCAAGTGATCCATAAACAAGTTGGGGTTATGAGATTTCTTGCAGGTCGTGCATAATTACCGGAGATTTCAATCACAACTAACTCACAGTGGCCAAACTCAGATGTCCCTTTCGCTGTAAGGAGTTTTACCCGAGTAAGGAGAGATTAAAGAATGGATAAGGACGGAATCACTGGGAATTCATCTGCCCTGTGAAATACCTTAGTACCACAGCAACAGGGTGATTTCAACCCCACAATGGCCTGATCCTGAAGAGGGCTGCCACTGACTTCACAGCATGAGGGCTTGGAGGAATGGAAGAGGTGGACACTGGGAAATGTTTGTCTTACTGCTCAAGGAAAAGGAATTGGTACTAAAAATAAGCCATCCAACACTGTCCCTCTAAGTCAGTTCATGCCTTTCAGCTATAGACTCCTTAGATACCATCTGAGCCCACGGACAAAAACTATTTTAGAACTGGGATTATTTTATGTCCTACTGTACATAAAGTAAAATTCACTTCTCCTTAGAGGAATTCAAAGTCTCTTGATCTTTTCACTCCTTTTGCTTTGTGGCCATCTTTTCCATCCTCTGAGCACTTTGGGTGCTGATGTACCCTATTTTTTGTGCAACTCAATGAATGTTTTTGTTTGCCTGCTATGAATTATTGAAGACAATAAGTACAGAATGGTCATAGGTAGAACACTGTATATTTCATCTGCAGTTAATTGAATACCAAGTACCCATGTGAGATATCTCTGAGACAAACTAGTTCATTAACCCAAGTACATGTCTAGAGAGATTATTTTCTTCTCTTAAGGGAAGACCTGTTTTATTTTGTACTGTTCATGGCACTTCTATTTAGTGGATGTCACTATTTAGCTGTTGATGTCACTTATTAGCAATGATTTACTATCCATAAAGTCTCCAGAACCACTGAATTATAGAGAGGTGATGCTGGTATTAAAATTATGTGGAGAGCCAAACATATGATTGCAATACCACTGAAAGATAAGGTAGAAAGGGAAGTGAAGATAACCCTTCATGATGGCGTACATTTTATCTACATGGGAAGTGATTCTGGAATAGCTATTCCCGATTAACATCATATGTGGATGCTTTTATTCCAGAATAAGAATGCCTTATTCTGAATTATCTCAATCCACTTTGGAAATGGATTGAACTAATTTGGAATAAGTTATTCTTATTCCAGAATAAGAGCATCCAAACATGATGATAAGGAGGAATAGTTTATCCGCTTTAAAGCCACCCCCTATTTTAAATTTTGTTAACTTTCACGTGTAGACAAACCTAAAATAAACATCACAGTGGCCCTTATTGGCACAACCTTGCTAAGGACCTCTTCAGAGAGGACAAAGGATTGAGTGGACTGGCCTGAAGAAGCTCACAGAGTTGTGTGAATTTAGAGCAAATGTAAATGACTCATTAATGGACCATCTGGTATGAAGGTTATATAAGGAGAACATCCAGAAGAAATGTTTGTCTGCATGGGGTCTAGCGTCTGAGAAAGCAGAGGCTAACAGTGTGCCAGTGGAAACAGCAAGTAGGGATGTGAAGGAAATGAGTGGGGGTCTGAAACCAGTATATAAAGTGGAGACAGATACAGTAAAAGGAACCACCGTAAGATGGAGCGTAGGCACCTGATTGATGACTCATTCCCGTGTTGAGACACATTGATGGGGCACAGTACGACAGCTTGCACTGCAGCTGCATAGGTTGAATATGTCCTCTAAATAAAGCCAGGCCCTGGGCTTTCACATCTACCACTCCACTGGTCATCAGCATTAAATTCACTAAAATACATTTTGGAAATTTAAATAAAATAGTGTAAACACAGCCAACATGGCACCCGATACGCTGTACAACAAGAGTGGGGAGAGGAAACATTTTGGGTATGGCAGCAGGAGCAAATGCGGTCTCTTGCAAAACGTACGCTGGGAACTTTAGAGTTGAAAAAGAGCAGACAAGATCTTGTCTTTTTAAGGGCTTGTCCAAAAGAGCCGCACAGATTAAACCGCCCGGAGTCCAACAGATATATTGAAACGTTCGCCTGCTTTTACTGCCTATGAACATTTTTGTCACTAAGGCTGAAGTGGTGGTTAGGACCTCATACAGGTCCTCCACACTGCGGCCAAGGGTGGAGCAGCTTAACTGACTTGTGCTGTGTTTCTTTACAGGGGTGAGTTTCACTGTAGGTGAATGCATTTGAGGAAAGTGCAGCCCACTCACAGATATCCCACGAGCAGCAAAGAAGCATGCCACCTCAATTATTCATCATGAATTATTCCCTCAGCTCTGCCCATGAAGGACATGGCTGCTTGTGGTGAATTTGCACTTTCAGCAAGCCTAGCGATTTTGCATGTGAGGGCTAGAACAAATGCTGATAACCTCATTGGCGGGTAAACAACAATTCCACCCACCCATCTTTAGTTATTCTCTCCAAGCAACAGCAATGGGCCTACTGCTTGTTCTCGGAATGAGCAGTCTCTGAGCTGCGGTCAACGAACATTCCAAAACGTTATTTTTAATTCAGTTTTCTTGCTGCTCTCTTTGGTTAGAGGACTCCTGTCTTCTTGTGCAATCCTCTTTGCAGCCACTATACAGTAAAGTGCTAATGGACCAAGTGTACTTAGTCAAAGTATTCCTTGAGGAAGGAATCAAGAATGAGTATGCTTGTTATAGAACACCTGCTGGCAGCAAATGGGACTCTGACCCATTTCTTAAAATATTGACACTGCCCCCTTTCCACTTCACATGCCCAGGTGCCTTGTCCAGTAGATGGAGATGGAAAGTACCCTTAGGAAACAACTTGTATTAAAAGGCAGTATTCCAATGCCGAACGTTCAAAATTCATGAGTCGTCCCCCTACTAAAATAATCACAAGATTGGCTTAAAAATCACAGGGCTTTTACAAAATAATAAATGTTGGGTTCTTTTATTGGCCAACAGCTCTGGCTCCCTGTGACTGATGCTCTCTCCTACTCTGGGCACTCTCTTCTTCTCCCCAAGGCTGACTCCCACACAGCTTTGCTCCAGCTGGATTCCTTCCAAAAAGGAGGTTGAAAACCAGCAGCAGGTGGGAGCAGATCACATGTACTCAGGGTGGGGAGAGAGGGAAGGTTCCTAGCAGTGAGGAAGCCAGCTGAGTCTCAGTCTAAGCAAGAGTTCCATCCTGGCTCTGCCTCTCGGAAGTCAGAACCCTTCTTTGCACATTGTTCCCAGCACAACACTAAGCCCCTAGAAAATTAGCCATGGCGATCGTCATCTGGGGATTAACGTTTCATCATCTTGGCCTTTTCTCTTCAAAGTTCATGACAATGGGCAAGTGGCCACTGCAAACAGCCCATTTTAAATAATTTATCACCATTTTCCTTGATTAGAACCCGAAAATGTCACAATTACGATAGTCAGACTGAAATAACTATTTAATGAGCCAGCGTCTGCAGTAGCTGCAAACAGCCAAACAGGTTTTTCCAGATACAATGTCAGTTTCTCAAGGTGCACTGGGAAAAATTTGCATTTGATTTTGGTTCAGATTTAACCCCCTAGAAAAAAAGTCAGAATCCATAAGTTATAGCTGGTAGTTGCATGTATCATCATAACCACAACACTGCTCAAAGCCTCACCATTCAATTGGCAGTATTATCAAAACTGCTGGCAGAGGCAACAAGGAATGATTGGTGGAATAAAAGAATAGCTACCCGCTCCAAAGCCAGTTGGAGTTAAAGGTGGTCTTTCCCCTGAAGTTAAAGATTGTTCCAGATGCTGGGGACACCTGGATTCTGATCCTGGCTTTGCCCCCTAGCTTGATGTATTAATTTGGTCAACACAGCTATTTTTCTGCTTTAAATTTATCATTCTGAGGACTGGAGATCGTAATAATAATTGATAATGTTTGCAAGCCATCTGGAAGATATAAAAGCATTATCTGAGTGTGATGCATTATTTAGATGCATCTTATCTTTTTAAAAAAACCCTTATTTTTGTCATTATTAACATATATGAACTGAGAAAATATAACCACTTAAAAATCCAATTATACATTGGTATAATTTAAGAGAAAACAATAGCTATGCTGTTTATCTCCTTTGATTTTTTTTTTTTTTAAAGAATTGGGGCAAACCCATGGAAATGACTTCAGCTGTGTGGTGAGAGCTGCTAAATCCAAATCACAGAGCACTGCTGGGAAGCTGCAGGCTTGCATCTGATAACCATTTTATGGGAATGTGTGCTGACCCACAGTTTTGGTTCCCCACAAAGTGCTGGAAGCATGAGTTTCTTTTCTACTAAATCTACTGCAGTGTCTACTCCTAGCATTTCTTTTGTATCAGTGTCATACTTCCATCAGCTAAAGGTATTAGAGCTTAACAGAAATCAGTGAGAAGGTTTTCGTGCCCGCTTCTGATCTCGCACTAATTTTAAACTGTCGTAACTCATTTGGCTTCAATAGTTACCACTGATTTCCATTGGTTTGGGGGAGATAAGGATCAAGCCCATTATAGTTATTGATTTATTCCATAATATTTGCATATTTCATCAATGAATATGGGTTACTGCAGAGGTTCTCAAACTGGGGGTCGTGACCCCTCGGGGGGGGTCACAAGGTTATTACATGGGGGGTCGCGAGCTGTCAGCCTCCACCCCAAACCACGCTTCACTCCAACATTTAAAAAAAAAGATATTTAACAGTATTATAAGAGTTTTTAATTCATAAAGGGGGGGTCGCACTCAGAGGCTTGCTGTGTGAAAGGGGTCACCAATTCAAAAGTTTGAGAACAACTGGGTTACCGCTATTGTATTTACATATTCAGATTGCTAGCTATAGAATGGGCCAAGGGAAAAGATCTAGGCTTACCGGACTTTCTGATCAATATCTCAACAGTGTAGAAACCTAGGTCCCTTTGCCCCGCCCCGGCATTACTTTGTGTGATTAAATAGTTAAAAACGTTAATAAAGGGGGACAGGGCACGTAAGGATTCTGTGATTCAGTGATTAGGGTGCCGTGTTCTGTCTGATCTACCATGGGAAAAGAGTTGCAGGTGACATAGTTCCATCAGCATACTCTGCCATATGATCATTGGAGAGGTTTTAGCATGTCTAGCTGAGCATCCACGGATACTTTCAGTACACGGACATGTTAAGGAATCAGTTCACTGAAACATGCTACCATGCCTTGATTCAGTGCTGTGTCAGTGTATGGGCCGGATAAAATTACACCGTGGACATATTTAGTCCTGGGGACACACTTTCTGCATCCTTGTTAAATATAAGGAAGTTCTATACATAATAGGTACAACAACTCTAAACAGAGTTCACACCAACCTGAATTTCTTTGTCACCTGTCTTTGGGGATGCTGGAGGCTCCAGGAGTCCACTGCATACTTGAGCATGTAAGAAATTCTCATTTGCCAGCTGTGAAAGCAATACATGTTCTCTTGGTTTTGAATTAGTTTAGGTAGGATTAGCTGGATTAGTGAAGACGCGTACCTTCGATCAGAGGCACTCAACCTCAGGGGAAATAGCAGACTGGACATTTCCAGCTGGGTCTCAACAGCCACACTTGATATTCTTACAGAACATGGGATAATGAGTAGCGCTACATTAATCTGTTAAAGTGTAGCAGCATGGAGGAGGAGATTATATTCCATTTAAAGACTCCTCTCTCTCCCTGCCTTCCACAGTTTTCAGCAGTTATATGGTTGCCTTTAGTAGCAATGAATCTCTGTTCCTGGTAAAATTTAGCACTGGAAACTGTAGATCTCTATTCAAATATAGTGGAGACAGCTCTCCTGGAGCTTCCCTGATCAGTCCCCCCCAATGACCCCAGGAAGATTCATCCTTGTTGCCTGCTTGCAAATACAGTGGAGCACCATCACGAATTTTCACACCCATCCCTCAGAGGGATAGAAATTTGCCCATGAGATTTTTCCCCCCTCTCATCTCCCCCACCCATCATCTTTAAAATACCTCCAGGACATTCTCCCGTGTTCATCCTTTAAAGGAAAATAGTAGCACCAAAATACTACGGTGATGGATACTGACAAACAGACATAATGAATGAGCAAGTAACTAGACTAAGAGAGAATAAGAAAGTATCTACCTTAAGTGCACTGTAAGAGAGACACAGGAGACCAGGGTTCAACTCCCTGATCCAGCGCAGATTTCCTTTGTGACACTGTACAAGTCATTTAGGCCTAGATTTTTAAGAGATGTTTAGATGTTGCTGTGCTCAGCATTGCCATGATTAACTGATTTAGGAGGCAAAGTCTCATTTTCAAAAAGGACTTCAGCACTTAGTCAGGCTTTGCAACGCTTAAATACCTTTTTAAAAAATCTGGGTCTGAGTCTCTGTGCCCACAGGGTGTTGTGAGGATAAATACATTAAAGATCATGATGTGCTCAGGTACTTACGGTAATGGTGGCCAATAAATACCATCAATAGAAATAGAAAGCATATGCCAAGTGTCCATAAAGGAATTATGGACATTGGCTACAACCTGTCTCCGTATCAGCTAGGATGATGAAATGCACGGCATTCTGGACTGCCCTTCCCCAGTCCCTCTCCCAGTGCACTGAAGGCAAGAAAGTTTTCCAACTTAAAAGGCATTCATGTAAACATTCTAAATCACCTCTCTTCATCTGAGTCAGCAATTCTGCTTGTGTGACAGTCTAGTTCAATGAACAAATGAAATGGTTTATTTATAAACCTGCTTCTCACCAGGGATCCAATTGATGCTTACAACTAGCTAATTGTGATAGATTTCTACTTGAAGTAAATAGAGGTCATTATTTTTTAGAATGCAGACTCCATGAGAAATGTAGTCATCTGACAAGAGGAGAAAGTCCACTGAGGGATCACAGAGAAAGGCAGCTATTTTGTTTTACAGTTTTGGAGAACTAATTTGATGCGTGGGGAGTGGGGAGTAGAGGAGGGGGCAATCAAAGAAGCACTAAACTCAAAGACTGTACTCTCATTGCCTTTTAAGGCCGGCTGGACTACAAGTCAGGGCCACGCTAGGTTTTCCCTTTAGGTGGACATGCTGATTTTGATCTTCCTCCTAGGAAACTCCCATATTCTGTTGAAAAAGCATTTCTAATCAGACCTCTCAAATAACCACTGAATTCTCACACAAGATGGAAGCAATGCTAATAAAACGCCAGACATTCTCCCAAAGTCAAACACTGGATCGCTTTGTACTTTTAAGGCACCGACAAGCCTGGGAATATTACTCCCTTGCCTGATATTGTACAACTGCATGTCAGGCAGCAACGATACTAGAAAAATTCTGAAAATTAACTTCATTGAGCCCAGGGTACCAGGATATTCTAATCTGCTATTACCAATGGCTTTACTCTTAGGCACATTGTTGGCATTAGGACATATAATGCAAGGAAGTATTGCACGCTTGTAAAATTCAAGTGGCAATGCATCACCCTGTGGGGAAATGCCTTAGGGATGGGAGGCAGGACCAGTGCTATTCAACATTTTTTATTAACAAGCTTGAGGAAGGAACATATAGCCCATTTGTTAAATCTGCAGATACTACTAAATTAGGAGGGGCTGCAAACAGCAGGGAGGACAGCAAAGTAATAGAGAAGGACCTAGAGTTGTTAGATCTATGGGCTGGAAATACATAACTGAAATTGATCCAGGCAAACATGGAAGTCGAGACTGAAGAACAACCGGAAACACTATGTTTAATGGAAAGCAAATACTGGGAAGGCAGCAATGCTACAATTGACCAAGGATGACAGCGGTCAGCAAGTTAGACAAAAAATCTTGCAAATGTGATATGGTAGCAAAGTGACCAAGGTGATTCTTGACCCCACATCCACAGAGGATTCTGGTCACAGACCGGGGAGGACTAGTTCTTATGTATGGCACTGATACATAGGAATTGCCTTATTGAGTCAGACCAGTGGGCCATGTAGTCCAGTATCCTGTCTCCAAGCGTCCAGTACAAGATGCTTCAGAGAAAGGTGCAAGAAATACTGCAGGAAACTGTCCTGAAATGACTTGGCTACAAGGAAAAGTTTTTCCCTAGCCCCCATTAGTCAGAGGTTGTGTGATGTCCGGAATAGTAAGCGTTTATATCCATTCTAAAACTCATGGGGTAAAATCCAGTGTCCATTGACATCAATGGCAAAACTCCCATTGATTTTACTGGGGTCAGGATTTCACCCAAAGTGTGTACTATATACCAAAAGCTATGGATAATTTGAAAAATCTGAGTAGACAGACTGGTATATTTCTTCCTCGTGTAAATCTGTTCTCTCATCTTCCTCCAACAACACCTTCCTCTCTGCAAATGTAACCTTCCAAAAGGTGTATGCTATCCATATCGATTTATATAGTCCAATTTAGAAACCAGCCATAGGAATCTTTTTATAAAGCTCATTAAGTACCTAAGAAAGTCAAGTGGAAAAGCAACTCTGTTGAGTTGAGAACAAACACAAAGGACATTAAATTTTATAATCCAAGACACTTTTCAAGCATTTTAAAACAATGCAATCAAAGAATTGGCACAGAAAATGTGGCTGAAGCAGAGGTGAAAGTAAGCTGCCAAGAGCCGGTACTCCATACCGGACCAGCTTCCCCAGGCCAGCAATTTAAAGGGCTGCCCCTTCCGGTTGAGGCCCCACCCCTCTGCTTAGGACTCCGGCGTACCGGTAAGTCCATTAAGTTACTTTAACCCCTCGGCTGAAGAGACTCACGTGAGAGAGACAATCCCTGCCACATTTAAAGGTGATGTTTTGACCCTTTGGGGTCTGCCTTCTGCGAGCTATTTTCTCCTCTGCTAAGCTGGACGGCTTCCTCTCAGAACTCCAGAGACGTTTGTTAAGTTCTTGTTTCCAAAGGCTGCAGTCTTGAGGGTGATCTTCCCAGTTATCCACATCCATATCTGTGAGGTCTCGCTTGCACACATCCTTGAAACGCAATTTTGGGCGTCCTTTGGGTCTTTTTCCAGATGCCAATTCACTGTAGAGGATGTCCTTTGGGATGTGCCCATCATTCATTTGGCACACATGCCCAAGCCAGCGGAGGGGTCTCTGTTTGAGGAGTGTCTGCATGTGGGTATTGCTGGCCCATTTGAGCACCTCAGTGTTGGTCACTCTGTCCCTCCAGGAGATTTCAAAGATTCGACGAAGGCAATGCAGATGAAAGCTGTTGAGCCTCTTTTCCTGATGAGAGTACAAGGTCCATGTCTCGCTCCCATACAAAAGTGTGCGGCTAACACACGCACGAGACACATAGGTCTTTGTATGTTCTGTCAGTTTGTTGTTTGTCCATACCCTCTTGTTCAGTCTAGACATTGTTGTGGCAGCTTATCCAATGCGGATGTTGTTCTGTGAATTCACTACCTATGAATTGGCCAATTCAGAATACTAAATATTGCTCCATGTAATCACTGTCTAATGCAAATCAAACAATAGTTGAAGGACACAATCGTGCTGAAAGCTAAACAAAATTCTCATGTCCTCTTACAATGCTTAGTGCCTACAGAAGTCATAGGCCTAGAAAAGTTATGGCTACACTGTCAAACACTCCTAGTGCGGACACAACTTATAATGGCAAAAGATGGCATTTGTCAGTATAGCTCAGACCAGTTCCCGAAGCAAAATAAGCTATACAGCAAAAGCATTTTTTTTTTTTTGCCAGTATCATTGTGTCTACATTAGAGCTTTTGCTGGTAAAAAGTCACTCCCCTCTAACCAACATTACTATGCCTGCCAAAGTTTTTATGTGTAGACCTTACTACGACTATTCAGTAAATTTGTTGAGAAGTGTGGAAACAATGATGTTTATGGCATACACACACTAGATTGATTTTGTGAGGTACATTTAATCAGTAAGTATTATTTGATTTGCATTAGACATTGATTACCTGGAATATTCTGTGTTCTAAAATTGACCAGTTGTGATTTTCTCCCCTGCAGGACAATGGACCTGTATTGTGTCTAATTGTCCATAACGTAAATTGAATTGTTCTGATAAGTTACTAGGACTAATATAAATTGAAAGGAAGCTCTTGTTTTACTTTCATTTCTTATTGCACGTTGGGATTGGGTTTTAACATTCAGTACCAGAGAACTTCCATTTTGCTTTGTTGTATTGCCAGACAATTTGGCTATGGTATTATGTTTAAAATCCATAACAAAAAAATCGTAGTTGAAGTAAAGTTTATACAAAACCATTAACACAGCGCAGTGCACCATGTATGCAGCTGCAACAGCAAGGAACATAGGACTGGAAGGGACATCCTGGATATTGGAGTCCAGTCCTGTCAGGGTTTTCCCCCCCACTCCCCAACTCTGAATTCTGGGGTACAGATGTGCGGACCTGCAGGAAAGACCCCCTAAATTTATATTCTACCAGCTTAGGTTAAAACTTCCCCAAAGGCACAAATTCCCCCCCATGAGTGCAGGGCATTGGACTCCGAGGGACGTGCTGACCGCCACTTCCTGCAGCTCCCATTGGCCTGGAGCAGCGAACCATGGCCAGTGGGAGTCGCGATCGGCCAGACCTGCGGACGCGGCAGGTAAACAAACTGGCCCGGCTTGCCAGGGGCTTTCCCTACACAAGCGGCGTCCCAAGTTTGGGAAACACTGATCTATCGGACACTGAAAATCAATCAGGTTCTTAAAAGAAGAACTTTATTATAAATAAAAGAATCACACCTGCAAAATCAGGATGGAAGGTAACTTTACAGGGTAATAAAAAAATTTAAAACACAGAGGATTTCCCTCTAGGCTCAACTTCAAAGTTAAAAAAAACAGAAATAAAACTACCTCTCTAGCATAGGAAAAGTCGCAAGCCAGGAGAGGGAACAACAAAGAGAACAAACAAATAAATCCTTCCCACCCCATCCCCCCGAAGATTTGAAAGTATCTTCTTTCCTCATTGGTCCTTCTGGTCAGGCCAACTAGGTTATTTGAACTGATTAACCCCTTACAGGTAAGGTGATTTAGTACAGTTGCCAAGGAGGGATTTTATGCTACTGCATAAATAAAGGTTGTTACCCATCCCTCTATATTTATGACAAGTCCCTTACTATTGCAGGCCACCCCATCGCATAGTTGTGGACTTAGAGCACAGGACTGAAATCTAGATACATCTGGATTCTAGTCCTGGCTATGCCATTTACTAGTTGTATGGCACCTAATCTGTGCTTCTGCTTCCTCCTCAGTATAAGGGAGATGGCTACATTTTCCCTCCTCACAAAGGTGCTGGGAATTATTATTATTTTTTTTAATAGCTGTCACGTGCTAAACATTCTTGATTAACTTTATGTCATTAGATTAGGAGATACGTCCTATATGGACTCGGGCCTCAATATCTGCTGACAGACCTCTGCACCTGTGTGCCACTGACTTTAATGGAACTCTGCATGGGCACAGGACTCCATCCTTGGGGATCCTAATGCACAATCAGGGCCTTAGTTACTTAAATGACCACCTTCCTCCGTGTGAGATCCCTCCACAATTGGCTTATGGTGGAGCTCTCCTGTTTTAGGCCAATTCTTCAAAACGTTTAACCACATAGAATCATAGGACTGGAAGAGACCTTAAGAGTCCAATGCCCTGCACTCATGGCAGGACTGAGTATTATCTAGACATGTTTGAGTGCCAGCGACCTCAGTGGGATTGACTCATGTACATAAAAGTTTTGCTAAAAATCAGGGACAAACACAGGAGGGGCTGCTGCTGCTATTGCATTATCCACGGAACTCCCTCAACCCTGGAACTTGCTCCCCATTTGTCCTGTCAAAGCCAGGGTTTGTTAAACTTCTGGGCACATGACAAAGCCCTCTGGCCAAATTCTACTCATGGTTACGCCAGTATAAATCCAAATCAACTCTAATAAAGTCAATGTAGTTACTCTGATGTAAGTCACAGTCTAATCTGGGTACATGTTTTTTTCCAGCTACAGGTATATGGGACAGATAAACGTTTTTGTTAGGATATTAGTTAAGGTTATATAGTCCGTCCATTCACATGGTGAATGTTTGTTGACATTCTCCATTTTAATTATTGTGGCCCACATTCTGCCACTCTTCCATTAGGGTAGATCCTTAGCAGGTGTAAGTCAGCATAGCACCCCTGACTTCAATGGAGCATCCCCATTTTGACAGTTTGAGGCTGACTAGTTGATTAGCGCTTCAGGAACATTCATCTCATAATGGGATTACTGGTGAAGTAAAATATTCCTCTAAGCGAGAATCCCACCCTGTGAAAACAGCCAGAGCAATGGATGGGCACTTGTAACAAATCAGAAGCAGCAAACGAAATGCATTAAAGTCCCAACAGATAAAAGTGGAATAAACATCCACATCTTAGTATCTAAGGGCCATTTCCATGAATATTTCACTACTAATATATCTTTAATTCCATAAACAAAAATCACAGCAGCAGCAACAAAACATTAAATGGGAGTCGGATATTTCTCATTTTCCCTTTTATGGGATTATAGGAGATGCCAGTTGGAACAGTGGTCGGTAATAAGTAACCGTTGCAAAGCACTTGTTGAGCAGTAAATGTGTTTTCTGTAAAATTAGAGAATCCACATTACTGCCATTAACAACTGCCACGTATCACCCTAGAGGTGGCTGCATTTCAGTTTTAAGCAAAACAATTACAAAATTGTACAATGGCCTTCATCTGTAGGTTGACACACACCGAGCAATTCTCAATGACAAGTGCTAAATAAATGCGAAGCATTGTTTCAATTAGTAGGTGGCACTCTTCCTTCGGAGACATAACTCAGCATATTGTTAGGAGGTGCAGTACTGTTGGAGTCAATAAGCTAGATTCTCCATGCCACCGCACCACTTAGAGCTGTGCAAGGCAGTCATGAAATTCTACCAAGTCAGAATGAAAGTATTTTACGCCTGTTTTCAGAGGTAAATTTGGATCCCAGGTGCAGGGCAGTGGAGAACCATGCCCAGCACCATTCAGAAACCCAAAGTCTTGAGCACAGATGGGATACAGGATTCTCAGTCTAATTAATTTTATTATGATGGGATAATATGAATGTTATAAGCAGCAGTACATTCATAAATGCATAGACTTTAAGGCCTGAAGGGACTATTATGATCATCTAGTGAGACCTCCTGGTGGAGGATGTTCATTAGGTATATCGAAAATGCTTTCAGTTTATGATAGTTGGTGCTTTGAATAAAATTAAAATGTAAAGAGCAACGGCTGGCTGTATAGACAGAAATCTAAATTTATACATAAACTATCCAAGCCCAATGGCATATTTTGCTAGGATACTGTAGTAAGATGAGGTCCTGAAACATAAACCCTTGTATCAGAGGCCTGGTATGAGGCCTGAGGCCTGAACTAAAGTAATGGTCAAGACTTTGCTAAGATAAAGCAAAGTTAAACTGTGAGCCAGAGGCAGGCCCTGCTCACAGAAGCTGGCAAGGAAAGGGATGATGTTTCAAAAATACACATACCTAAAAGGTACCAGAACACTCGGATACTTGCACATTCCACACAGATAAGGAACAGACTGACCCATTCTAAAGATGGGGAAAAGGGTAATATGATGGATAGAAGTGTATTGTTTGAACCAACATGTACAAGGTGAAAGGTGGCACCTTACTGCGTAGAGGGATTGTACCTTGCTACATAGAGGGGTTGCATCTCAATACGTCAGGAGTGATGTGTAACTTGTTTGTATCGGTGTATAAGAATACATCCCTGGGGTGGTGTCTTTGTCCAGCCTAGGGGGCAGTGGAGTGTCCCGCCACTGATTGAGCTGTGGCCATTGTCAGGGGGCACATATTTGTAGTATGTCCTGTAGAGTCTTCTGGAAACTATTACTGTGCTTCATTTGACAATAAACCTGGCCCGGTGCCTTCGTACCTTATCGGAGTCTGTGGTCATTGGGGGTTCTCTTGGGTCTGCTGTGCCAGCTATCTGCACAGAGCCGGGGCAGCACACAGAGGGAACACGCATGCAGCCGACTGTTATCAACACTGGGTAGAACAGAGCACCACACCGGTGGCGTCTGACAACAAATACCAATAGTAGCCCTGGAGTCCTGGTTAGATTTCATTTCTATGCCTGGGAGGGAGAAGGCATTGACCAGCACTCAAGCTTTCAAACAGTGCACAGAGCTTTCCATAAGAAGCAAAGATAATTTAAAAGAAGTTTAGTAAAATCCACAAATATTACAAAAATTGGAAAGCACATGCTAAGGTTTCCATCAACAATTCTCACATCAGCTTTAACTTCCAATTCATACACAAAGCCCATTAAGCAAAAACATTCTGAATGACCACCAACCTAATAACCTTAACTCTGCCCCTTAGAATCCAGTAACTTCAAAGTATAACTGAACTTTATCCATTCATCCCTTAACTTGACAAATATACATAACTTAAAAACCTTATTCATACTCTTGCCTTTCAAGGAGCCATATACAAACCCCCAACAATGAAATTCAAGGCAGTATCATCTCTCTCTGCTTTCTGTATAACCATATTCAGTGTTTGTATTATGGCAGTGGCCAGAGGCCAAGGGCAGTGCCTTAAAGGAAAGAAAGAAAGAAAACAGAGCAAGATGATTCAGCACCTAAAGACCCCAAAGCAAGGGTCCTTAGAAGGCAGCTTTACAGATTTCCTTCTCTGTGCCCATGCTGGGGAAATCCTCCCCAACTGGAATTTAGGCTTTTAGGGCCCCTTTACATTACTCCAACCCTTTTATCAGACACAAAGTGCTAAAAAGAGGGGAAAGAATTTTACCCCAAGTCTCCTGACTCCCAGTCACTTGTAGAACCATCCAAACAGTTATATTTGCCTAGTGACTAAAATAATTCCTACCAGTAGTTGGACAAAACCAGAGAGCTGCAGTAGGAACATTGACTAAACATTATTCCTGTGCAGATTATAGAGAAACTATTTATGTTGTAACAAACCATCCAACTTGATGCTGGAGAACAATACACAAACTCAGCTATGTGTATGTGCCAGTGTTTCAAAAGGGTAAACAGGATGACCCAGGCAATGATAGGCCTATCAGCCTGACATTGATCCTGAGCAAGAAAATGGAGTGGCTAATACGGGGCTCAAAGAATTAAAGGAGGGTAATATAATTAATGCTAATCAACATGGGTTTATGGAAAATAGATTCTATCAAACTAACTTGATATCTTTTTTAGGAGATTACACGTTTGGTTGATAAAAGTAATAGTGTTGATATAATAAACTTAGACTTTGGTACCATACATTTTCATTAAAAATTAGAATATAAAAGGAACATGGTACACATCAAATGGATTAAAAGTTGGCTAACTAATAGGCCTCAAAATGTAATTATAAACGGGGAATTATCATCAAGCAGGTGTGTTTCAAGTGGGGTCCAGCAGGGATCGGTTCTTGGTCCTATGATATTAAATATTTTTATTAATGAGCTGGGAGAAAATAAAATAATCAACTGATAAAGATTGCAGATGGCACAAAAACTGAGGAAGTGGTAAGTAGTAAAAAGAGGACAGGTCACAGATTCAGAGCTATCTGGATCCCTTGGTAAGCTGGGAACAAGCAAACTATATGCATTTAGTATGGTTAAAAGTAAATGTACAGAAGATCTAGGAACAAAGAGTAATGGCCATATTTAAAGGATGTGGGGCTCTTTCCTGGGAAGCAGAGACTCTGAAAAAAGGTTAGGCGGTTGTGGTGGATAATCAGCTGAACATAAACTCCCAGTGTGATGCTGTGGCCAAAAGAACTAATGTGATCCTTGGATGCATAAACAGGGGAATCTCCAGTAGGTATAGAAAGGTTATTTTACCTCTGTATTTTTCCAGCAGTGGTTGCACCAGTGCCGGAATACTGAGTTTAGTTCTTGTGTCCACCATTCAAGACAGATGTTGAAAAAATTGGAGTGCGTTCAGAGAAAAGTCATGAGAATGATTAAAGGATTAGAAAACATGCCTTTAGTGCCTCCAGAAGCTCAGTCTATTTCACTTAGCAAAGAGAAGGTAAAGGTATGACTGGATTACAATCTACATAGGGAACAAATGAGCTCTTCAATCTAGCCGAGAAAGGTATAACACGATACAATGGCTGGAAGTTGAGACTAGACAAAATTTAGATTTAAAAAAAAAAAAAAAAAAAAAGAAAGAAAAAAGTATGCCTTAGTTCCAAATAGTGAGGGTAATTAACCACTAGAACAATTTACCAGGGATTGTGGTTGATTCTCAGTCACTGACAATTTTTAAAATCAAGATTGGATTTTTTACTAAAAGATATGCTCTAGGAATTATTTTGGGAACATTCCATGGCCAGTTTTTATACAGACAGTCAGACTAGATTATCACAATGGTCCCTTTTGACCTTGGCTTCTAGGAGTCTATTATGTTATAAGGGGAAAGATGTGCACAGTACAACTCCCATTCATAGGTGCCAACTTTTCCTGGTGCCTGTGGGTGCTCAAGCCCCCGCCCCCCCAGGCCGGCCCCGACTCCACCCCTGTCCTCACTCACTTTCAAGGCATCAGTTCACCTAAGGTTAGATGAATTACATTATCCTTAACTATAGCATAAATAATTAAGTATATTTGCTTACGTGGCCTCATTTTCAGTTCTTTCTGGGCATGGCACTTCCAGTCTATTTTAACTGTATAACCACGCACATGGGTAAGCAGACAAGCAGCTGTCTTTGCACAATTATTTCTGATTCAAAACTCAAGGGCAAACTAATAAAACTTGCATCAACTCAAACTGATACCATGCTTGAGTTTTCAGACTCCAGACATTAGTAATTTGAACTTGCTCTTAAAGCCCTGAAAATGGACCATAAAAAGAGCTAGCTTAAAAAAAGAAAAAAAAGTGAAAAAGAAAAAAGTTTTAAATACAAACGTCATAAGGAAAAAAAAAAAAAACAATCAAAGTTTGGAAGTTTTGATCTGGCCTAACCATTAATGATTTCGTCTCTTTCAGAAGTTTTCTATAATCCCTCCCTCATTTGTCCATTTCCATGAACTGTGTGTGTGTGTGTGTGTGTGTGTGTGTGTGTGTATCTGTCTGTCTGTCTATATACAGAGAGTGTATATACTTTTAAGAACCTTTGTAGCTCTTTAACCTAAAGTATCTTAATGAAAATATGCTTATTCTTATGCAAGCCATATCATGCTATAGCCTCATGAAGCACATAAGGATTCCCTTGTGTGATTCTGGACAAGATAGATTTTAAAGTGTCTTCCTATAGCCAAACCTCTAAAACCCACTACACGATCTTTTCTCTGAATTTCATCTACAGCCCCAGTGAAACACACAGATTTCAATTAAAGTAAGTATTCTCCCTTTTCTGTCAATACCCATGTGTAGGTTCTTCAGTCACTATTTACAATCCTGAAGATCAGGAATATTTTGTGGGGGGAAATCCAGCCACTCAAGCAGTTCTTGAAAACTGACAACCCTTTCCCTTGCAATGATCACTTGCTTGGATCCCATCAGTCTTGTGCTAACAGAGTGGGGTGGGGTGGGGTGGGGTGTGTGTGACTGATTTCTACTTCAGGGAAGTAGGAGAGCTATGATCAACACCCCCTCTGGCAGCTGGCCTACTAAAAAGGACCAAGAACTAATATTAGCAGTATCTAATGAAGATTCTCTTTTCCTACAGGCAGAAGAGAAAATGTATAGAATCATAGAACTGGAAGGGACCTCGAGAGGTCATCTAGTCCAGTCCCCTGCACTCAAGGCAGGACTAAGTATTATCTAGACCATCCCTGACAGGTGTTTGTCCAACCTGCTCTTAAAATCCCTAATGATGGAGATTCCACAACCTTCCTAGGCAATTTATTGCAGTGCTTATCCACTCTGACAATTAGGAAGTTTTTCCTAATGTCCAACTTAAACTGTCCTTGCTGCAATTTAAGCCCATTGCTTCTTGTCCTATCCTCAGAGGTTAAGAACAATTTTCCTCTCTCCTCCTTGTAACAACCTTTTATGTACTTGAAAACTATGTCCCCTCTCAGTCTTCTCTTCTCCAGACTAAACAAATCCAGATTTTTCAATCTTCCCTCATAGGTCATGTTTTCTAGACCTTTAATCATTTTTGTTGCTCTTCTCTGGACTTTGTCCAATTTGTCCACACCTTTCCTGAAATGTGGCACCCAGAACTGGACACAATACTCCAGTTGAGGCTTAATCAGCGCAGAGGAGAGCGGAAGAATTACTTCTCATGTCTTGCTTACAATACTCCTGCTAATATATCCCAGACAGATGTTTGCTTTTTTGCAACAGTGTTACACTGTTGACTCATATTTAGCTTGTGATCCACTATGATCCCCAGATCCCTTTCCGCAGTACTCCTTCCTAGGCAGTCATTTCCCATTTTGTATGTGTGCAACTGATTGTTCCTTCCTAAGTGGAAGGAATATCACATAGGAAGATCTATGTTGAGATCAGAAAGTCATGATGAATCGGTTATGCACAAATGTGGTTTAACCTGACACTCTGGAAACATTTCTACAGCACATATTGCTGTATTTTCTAGGGTTTATACATGGATTAACCACACAGCAAGAGCTACCCAGGAGTGTTATAACAAATCCACAGCCACCTAGGAATTTCAAGGCTATCACTGTGCTTTACACTATGCCTATCTGGAATGTCACCGTTACGAGAAGATGCATCTCCTCCAGCTCCAAAAGCACAGGCCTCTTACACATGACCCAAAAGGAAAATTTCTATTCTAGGTCAGTCCACTTACACCCTTGAGAAGTTCTGATTCCATCCAGTAGAGGGCAGAGCAGTATACATATTATATACACAGGTATCTTCATTGCAGTATTGTTGAAATAATCAATTTTTGACAGAATGAATGGAGTTAAGATCCTTCCAATACACTAAGGCCCTTCCAGCTAAAAACTTGATCTCACAAAAATTGATTCCAGTCATGCAAGAAAGAAAAACATTCACTTCCCCCTATTGGCCGCATGTTGTGCCCTTCTTCCCAGGACATAACCTATTCCCTGTGTTCAGTCCACAAATGTGACCTATAATTTGCAACAGCTACAGCAATCTTTTAAAGGAGACACAATAGTAGACCATGCAAAGGATTGTGGGTATTACTTTCATTTACAAGTACCCACTGCACATGACTGAGGAGAAATAGGATTTGCCCTACTGGAGGAGACGAGCTGGTCAGAAATGTTGCAGCTTAATGTTTCTGGATTAACCAGTTGATTGATTTGTCTTCATTTTAGACAACTGTCTGCTCAGTCTGTGTCTGGGGTTACCTTGGTAGCCACAGTGGACATCATAGGTCTGCATTTAAAAGAGATCTTTCAGTCTAGGAATGAATCAGGTTTTCTTTGTTCAAGAAGCTATGAAAACTCGCAGCTTCATTCAATGAATGACTTTCCTAACAGAGACTGAAAGGATGTGAAAAACCATCTGAAGGGTGAGAAAACCTCATGGACTTCAAGATTTTACAAAACTTTTGGGGATCTTACAACAAGAATGAGAGTTTATGAAACTGGTTTAAACCATAATGTTCTTCCAAGTATGATTCAGTTGTTTGGGGGGCGGGAGGGAGGTTTGAAGCCCCCAAACTTCCACACACTTTAGCAATCAGCCTGAGTTCCAAAGTTTGAATGAAGGCCCTGATATCAACTTTCTTCAAGCTTGGCAATGACTGGATTTGGTACTGATATGTTGTTTAGGCACATTGTTGAGGCCCAACTACCAAATTAGCAACTGCATGTGAACTTCCGCCTAAACTGGGGATTATTCAGATCCAGCATTTTGGTTTCTACATGTCTGATTTAGAACATTTTATTTTAAAATCATAGAATTGCCATATTGATCAGACCAATTGTCTAAGTTGGCCTCCTACTAACAGCAGCCTGTACAAGATGCTTCAGAGACAGATGCAAGAAATTCTAAAGTGGACCACAGAGAATAGTCTCCTCATAGGAAAAACTTCCTACTAATACCCAACAGTTAGTAGTTGATTTATGGATCAATGGATTTATGCATACATAAGGATTTATATCCCTTACATTCTCTGTTATCCTGACAATTGTAACAGTGGATACATTTTATCAATATCCATGTCTAGTCCTTTTCTGAATCTTACTAAGCTCTTGGTAGCTACGATTAACCATTTTAATGGGGTTTTCAAATGTGGGGACCCTTGGCAATATACATCCTTGTAAAAAGCACTTCCAACTTAAAGTCCTGAAAACAAGGCAAAGGTTCTTAAAATGTACCTGATGTCCACAGCATTACCAACTCTGTCTGAAAATATTTGGTGTTTCTTTAAATTCTCAGCTCCTGGCCTGAAAGTAGGGATTGCCAGATGTTAACTCGCTATTACTTTAATTTGGTGGGAACAAGAGGGGGCAGACCACTCTCGGGTCTACCTCTGTTTGCATGCTTAGCATCCCCCTCTAAAAAAAATTCAAAGCCTTGTAAATAAACAGACTCATCCTTGGAAAGGCACGTTTCTTGGATGAAATCAAATTGAGCTAAATAATTCCAGAAATCCAAATCCCAGGATTTACTTTTATAGCCAGCAGTATTCCACGAGACAGATTTGATAGAAGTTTTACTGGAATCCCCATCAGGCCCATCTAGTCAATTCACCTCTCTTTCTACAGCCTCCGTTGAAAATTTGCCATGAAAAACTGCCCTATTGTCTTTATGATTAGGCCTAATTCTCTGGATATGGTGGTCTTCAGTCCTCTGGGTGGCTTTTGCATCTTGAGCAAGAGGGTCTAAGACCAGGCTGTTTGGTTTCACCTTAACAGTCCAGCAGGATTTGCTTGGGTGGTCTGGTAATTTATTTTGTTGTTAAAAGGATCAGAGATTCTTTCTGGCCGTATGTTCATAAGCTGTTTCCTTTTGACTTTTTCTATTGAATGGCCTTTAAAGCTTAGAAGAGCTCTCACTCTAGGTTTTCTTACCCACCCACCAATCTTTAAATGCCACCTTTAACTCTCTCATGATCCTATGAGAGAGACTTTTTTATCTTTAGAATTTAGTTACTGGGTAAAGAATAAAACTCCAGCAGTACATATATAGGACATTGCAAATGGGCCTGTGACACAACCTTTTCCCTAGAGAGGTTTTAAAAACAAGGGCCACAGGTCAAAAGTGCTTAGAAATATCTTACTCTTAAATCAGGGGTGGTTACAATTAGATTGGGTTGAGAGGATAAAGCAACAGGTGGAGACTCATAAGGCTGCCTACTAACCTCAGAGGTATGGGAGGGAATAGCAGGAATGGTTTGGGAGTTGGCATCACCTTTTGGGGACATATCAGGCTCAGTACTGATGGGTGTAAATCTGACACCACAGCCATTAAGTAGATCTGGATCAGAAGAGCACCCTGTTATGATTAGCAGAGATACTAACAAGAGACCCTCAGGGGTAATACTTCCCTTAGAATAGTTACACTCTTGCCAAACGTGCCATAATCCCACCATCACATACACAGCATAACCTTGAAATCAAAGAAAGTTTGATTTCTGAAATACCTTTAAACGTCATATCCACTAAGGACAGTCAATGCTCTCAGCAGAGGACAGGCTCTGCTAACAACCCTGGGAAAGACATGTTTATCTCCCAATGTAGTTCTGCGAGGATAGCCCAGATGCCTATTATGAACATTATGAGAGAATTGTCCAGTCCTTTATTCACAGGAGGCATTACTTACTCCTTGCTTATAATTAGAATTTGATGATCAACCAGAAAACTCAAACTAGAGGCAGGACAAGAACCTGATAATGAAATCAGTGAATCAGAGCATCTCTCAGGTAAGAAGTAAGCTCCTTAACTCCTTCCCACCAAAATAACCAGTTGGTAGCTGGTATACAGATACTGTGAAGATTTTAATGGGAGGTATTTTCTGGGCCTCTGCAGGACCCCTCTTGCCATGGTATGAGGGGTTATGAAGTCTGTCATTTTGATTTGACCAATAGTGGAAAAAGATACACTTACATCTGAGTCCAGTCAGGAGGCCTCATGGGGATACCCAGGGCTGTGAGGCCCCTTGCTACCCCTTGGCCTTTGTGTGAGGAAGCTTTGTCTGTGCCTGCTGTGGGTCAGCTCCCCAACCCCCTACCCCCCAACCTACAAGCACTTCTTTCTAGGCCTACTCAGACCCCCCCCCCCCCCCCCCCCCCCCCCCCCAGGTTAGAGAAGTCACATTCTAACCCTTGAGCTCTCTGAGTATCTCCCTGGTGGTTCCAGATCCTGGTCCACTGGACACTCGCAGTGTTCACAGAGTCACTGCTTCCAAAGAGACAGAGAGCTTACCAGTTACACCTCAGATCACCACTCTGCTTAACACACAGCACTTAGATAAGTAAACAAAAAAAAAAACAACAACTTTGTTTACCAAAGTATAGAGATTCAGGTGATAGCAAGTAGAAGTACAGGAAACAAAATGGTTACATATAAAATAAAATCAGAACAGGTATTCCAGAACCTAGATATACTTAACTAGATACTTTCATGTCTCCTAGAGCAGCATTCCAGCACTTTACAGCCAGATTTGGCTGTGATCATCTGTTCATGGGACAAGTCATGTTGTCACCTTGTCTCAGTTAAAGTTTCAGGATGCACCGCTGCACCCCCAGCTATATGCCAACAATCCATCGCCTTTACTCATAAATAGGATGTATCTGGCTGCTTATTTCTTCTCAAAGATTTCACAATCCCTTGATTGGCATTTGGTTCAGTATGCAAACAGGCACCCATTGTGAGACAATGCCCAATACACACGTGACCTGACAGGGAGATAAGTATCTGTTATGTCCTGCTAGAAAGGAACCTGTCCAAGACAGGTCACAACCTGCCTACTTGGCTACCTTCGGAACATAATTTTCACTATAGACACATAACCCCTTAAATATTCTCTGTACGTTCATTTTGCAATGATTATGATGATCAGTGGGTTACCAACTCTCGGTAGAGACCTCACTTGCCATCTTTTAGTGAATTATTTTGCATATATATGACACAGGGGATGCCTGTAAACCTCTATGCCAGGTGGCCTCATGAGGACCCTGGTCACACCTCACCCCTTACCTTGGCATTGTAAGGTTAGCCACTGGCTAATCTGTAGGTGTCAGCTCAGAACTCTCTTGCCTGAACATTTCATCTGCCACCACATGTTCTGTGCCTTTAATATGTACATCTTCCACATCATATTCTTGCAGAACTTCACTAAAGCGTAGCAGTCTGGAATTAGCTCCTTTCTTCTGCAAAGCCATACCGATGGACAGTGGTCTGTTAGGACTCAGAACTTCCTATTGAACTTCCTCAGCTGCCTGACCACCCGCACACACAATTGCATAACATCCAGTCTATGACAGAGTAATGTGATTCAGTAGGGATCACAACAGTACAATATCCATAGAATCTGTATAACTAGGCCTTTCAGCTTGCTGTGATGTTAGAACCATCTCATCTAGAACTGGACCTGCTCAAAGCTGCTTCCGCCATATCCTTTCATTAGACCCACACAAGCACATATACAGCACCTGTTCTAGGCTTGTGAAACGGCTTCCTGGGTGATGCCTCTTCTGAGACTCTATGGGTCTTTTACCACTCTCCCAGTGCTATGCTGGCAGCTGCCTCCACACAGAAGAGACAGCCTAGAGACCACTTCCCCAAGTCAAAAGAATGGGTGGGAGGAAATATCCCTAGAAATTTCACAATAGAGAATCAACAAGGGGAGGAAATCTCTAGTGCCTCGTGTTGGGGGGAGGAGGGGTATGTCTCCTACACAAAGAAGCACAGCTGATGTCTCAGACACCTCTGCCTCCCAATCACAGCATTAGAGTCCCACGCCCCTGCACTTACGGCTCTCCTTTGTTGGCTCTCTGGATCTTGCTTCCATTGATCCCACCAGCCAATTCTCCATTATCAGCCAATATGCAGATGGAAGGACAGCTGCTTTTACCTCCAGTTGAATCATCCAGCATGGTCTGGCCTGGCAGCAGCCCTGGTGGTGAGGGGCAGAGAGCGGGATTTCTCCAGAAGCACTGCTCAGGTGCTTCTGCTCACATTCCACATCTGGATCTCCTGCTCTACTCTCTGCTGCAGCTGCCTCTCCCACCCAACGAGCAGCCCTCTGCACTTGGTCTTGTTACTAGAGCAGGTTGGGATTTCTTTGAGGTTTTGACCAAAAGTGCCCGTTCATCAAAACTGAAACGGTTAATGAAACAGGATCCATTTCAATGGACTTCCCAACTCAAAAATTGTTTGGAAAAAAGTTTCCAAAATCATCAAACAGTTGGACTTTATCTAAACCAAGTGGTTTGACGGACACAAACTAAAGTTGGGGTTTTTTTGATTTTCAGTTCCCAAAAGTTTTGAGATCTCAAGTTTTTGTTCCAGTTCAGGGTGGGGAAATTTTCTGATAAGTCAACAATTTTGGTGGGTAGGAAAGCCGTTTCCTCACTCAGTGGTCTCTCTGCTCCTGGATCGACTTCTGCTCCTACTCCTGTGCCAGGTCTTCTAAGCTGCTGCTGCTGCATCCCCCCAGTGCTACCAAACACAGTTCAAGCAGCCGCAGCTTGGGCCCACCCCATCCAGGAGCCAGAGAACAGAAATGCAGCACATCCTGGCCACTCACCCATAGTCTGCCTCAACTCCTCGCTGACCAGGGGAACCGTGGTTACAAACAAGGTCAACCAGGAGCCACCACCACCACCACCTTTGCTAACAGGCAGCGCAGCCATGTCCAGAGGCAGGCGGCCCATCTGCCAAATGTAGCCAGAGAAAGCATAGCCTTGGAATTCCAGAATTATATTGGTATAAAGGAGATCAGATTTTGGCCCACAATATAAGAGTTGGGGCTCAAACCTGTAAGGACTTCACAGTTAAGTCTGAATCTTAAGACTCTATTGTGCCTAGGAATTAAAATCTAATTTGTCTTGTGCCCTTTTATATCATATTACTTGAGCCAACTGGAATTGACCAGGCAAGATAGGGTTGGTTTAATATATTCAATTTCTTACCGCTAACTAATATATGCTTAGGTCCAAATTATCAAAAGTTACTGACAATTTAATGTGTCCAATTTGAGACACCTGAGAGGGGCCTGAATCCCACAAAGTGCTACTCACCCAACCTTTCAAAATCAAGCCCATTTAAGCGTCTCATTGGGCACCCCAAAACAGAGGTACCCCAAAAATCAATGGCCATTTTTGAAAGCCTTAAACTAGATATTTGACATTTATCCTACTCATGCTGTTGTTAGAACGCATACACTTCCTTAGTGATAACTGAAGGGAGTGGTTTCAGAGTAGCAGCCGTGTTAGTCTGTATCCGCAAAAAGAAGAACAGGAGTACTTGTGGCACCTTAGAGACTAACAAGTGCTCATGCAAATTGCAGGATCGGTTATTTTTGAAACATACAGTACATTTATCTGACAAACACTAGGGGCCAGTCAATCAGTCTTCTCCTCTAGGGAGAAAGAATAAGGAGAAGGAAGAAAATCTCCTTTTTTGTATTTTTGGTCATAGTTTTCTCTGGCATTTTTATGCCAAGATAATAAGCACTTTAGAAGTACCTCATATACAGTAGATAATGTACACACAGAAGTTACCTGCCTGACAAAATAAATCACTATAGCCCCTGGAAGCCATAGTCTAGGATGCCAATGCGTGTTGTACATACTCATAGTAAAAGATGTTCCTTGAACCAAGAACTTACCGTCTAAATAGACATGAGACACAAAGGGTTGGGTGAAAGCAAGTATAATCCCCATTTTAGCGATGACAAATTTTCAGTTTGTGTATTAAGAACTCTGTTAAAATTATAAGCGCTCTCTTTAAATTCGCAGTGGTTTTCTAGTCCTGCTTGCAGCCTAGGGGGCTCTGTAGGGAAGCGAGAGAGCTGGGTCTTTCAGGGTGTGTCTGCACTGCAATAAAACATCTGGGGCTGGCCTGTGTCAACTGGCTCATGTGGTGGGGCTTTAAATTTGCACTATAGGTGTTCAGGCTTGGGATGGAGCACAGGCTCTGGGACCCGCTCATTGTGTCCCAGAGCCCTGGCTCCAGCCTGAGCATCTACACTGCAAATTTATAGCCCTGCAGCCCGAGTCAGCTGACACAGGCCAGCTGTGGGTGTTTTACTGCAGTGTAGACATACCCTCCGTAGTCAGGGTAAAGGGATAGTTTAGGGAGCAGCCTGCTTTCTCTCCATTTTCAGTTCTTGCATATTTCAGTTTTGAATTCTAAGAAATAAAGTGATGTGTGAAGTTGCAACCTTCCACAGAGTGTATTTTATGTTTTTTTATCCAACTTCTGTTCTTGAGCCATGAACATAACAGGACTGGGGAAGTGACTGGCCCTATCACACAAAGAGCAGCAGAGCGAGGAATGGAAGATAGATCTCCTGAGCGTTTTATCCACAAGACCACCCTGCCTCTCTAACTCCCATATTGATAGCATGTTAAGATAGCTACATTTTTGGCTTGTTGAATCATAGGTGTTGGAAGGGAAAAAATAAGTTCTTGAAGATAATTTATTTCCATAGTAATAATCTATGATCCTTCACAGCTCAGTAGGGTTCCTGACTCACAGGCAGTGAAGAGGGATACCACAGAACCAGTTCTCTCTCCTTTTATGCCTCTCCCTTACTTGGATCTACTGGATTTTCATCCCCTCTCCTCATGGAAGCAGAGAGGATCATATGGCTTTTATCATTTAGCATCAAGAAGCGACATTTCTGTTTAATCAACACTCACTCTTGAGTGAGTTAAATGACATCTGGGGCTGGACACTGGACAAGAATTATTGACCTCAGCAAGTCACCAACAGCACATATGTTAGCAGGGATAGCCAATAAATCAGGGACTCCACTTCCTAGAACTGCACACATTAGAATGCAGAAAAAACAACACTAACACAAAATGAAAGTGGGCCCAAGATCATGCCCTCGCATATCCCATAGGATCAAGATCAGAATTACAGTATTGATGCAACAAAATGAGGAAAAAAAGAAAGTAGTAAGTTAAGTCATAGCCCAAAGGTTTTAATTTCACGCTTTGAAAGTCTCTCTTCTCTCTGCTTGTTATTTCACGTTCTGGTATCAGATCATAAATTAAGGCTACACTAGTCATTCAATAGCTACACCTATTGAATTAAAAGCAGGATGGAAAGTCTATACACTCTTCAGTAGCTAAGATGCAACTATAGAGAGCATTAATGAAAGGGACAAAAATCCACAGAGTTATAACTGAGAACAATGCTTTCCAACAGTTACACAGGGTACTCAAAATAAACCATCACCAAAAATATAGTAAATACATAATGGAAAAAATACACAGAATCATAGAAGCTTAGGGTTGGAAGAGACCTCAAGATTAGGGTTGGAAGAGTCATCTAGTCCAACCCACTGTTCGAAGCAGGACCAACCCCAACTAAATCATCCCAGCCAGGACTTTGTTAAGCCGGGCTTCAAAAATCTCTAAGGATGGAGGTTCCACCACCTCCCTAAGGTAATCCATTCCAGTGCTTTACCACCCTCCTAGTGAAATAGTTTTTCCTAATATCCAACCTAGACCTCCCCTACTGCAACTTGAGACCATTGCTCCTTGTTTGGTCATCTGCCACCACTGAGAACAGCCTAGCTCCATCCTCTTTGGAACGGCCCTTCAGGTAGTTGAAGGCTGCTGTCAAATCCCCCCTCACTCTTCTCTTCTGCAGACTAAATAAGCCCAGTTCCCTCAGCCTCTCCTCATAAGTCGTCATGTGCCTCAGCCCCCTATTCATTTTCGTTGCCCTCCACTGGACTCTCTAATTTCTCCACATCCTTTCTGTAGTGGGGGCGGGGGGGGGGGGGGACCAAAACTGGACACAATACTCCAGATGTGGCATCACCAGTGCCAAATAGAGGGAAATAATTACTTTCCATGACCTGCTGGCAATGCTCCTACTAATGTAGCCCAATATGCCATTAGCCTTCTTGGCAACAAGGGCACACTGTTGACTCATATCCAGCTTCTTGTCCACTGTAATACCCAGGTCCTTTTCTGCAGAACTGCCACTTAGCCAGTCAGTCCTCAGCCTGTAGCAGTGTATGGGATTCTTCTGTCCTAAGTGCAGGACTCTGCACTTGTTCTTGTTGAACCTCATCAGATTTCTTTTGGCACAGTCCTCCAATTTCTCTAGGTCACTCTGGAACCTATCCCTACTCTCCAGCATATCTACCTCTCCCCCCAGCTTAGTGTCATCTGCGAACTTGCTGAGAGTGCAATCCATCCCATCATCCAGATCATTAATGAAAATGTTGAACAAAACTGGCCCCAGGACCGACCCCCTGGGGCTCTCTGCTTGATACCGGCTGCCATGGTTATATAGAAAGTATATGACTGAGTTTATAAAAACATAGGTGTTACCATAAGAAGATACTGGACTGAGGGGATGTCTAGTCTCTGACAGTGGCCAGTTCCAGATGCTCCAGAGGAAGGTGCAAGAAGCCTTGCAATGGGCAGTTATAGGATAGCCTTACCCCAGGGAAACTTTCCTCCTAACCTCCATTATTTAGAGATTGTGTTTTGCAACATGAGGGTTTATAGTGCTTCCAAACTGCCATAAAAATATAGCAAACAAGGAGGGAACACTAGCATCTGTGACAAGTATAGTTTGTAAAATGCAGAATAGCTCAAATTCTATGGATTTGTGAAATGTCATGTTAGAAATAAACTATAGGAGATGCACTTTTCCCCACCAGAAACCATGTCCCCATGACGTTTGGTAATTGTAGAGGATTATCTCTGGTCACCAGTGTGAAATGTAAATGGATAGTAATGCACTGGGAGACACTCAAGCTATAGGGAGATCTGGCTCACTGAAGACAGTTACCCAAAACTTAAGCTGTGAATCTAAACAGCCAAACCTTTAAAGGCTCCAGAACTTTTGGGATTCTTTTTCTCTCGAAATCATTGGTAATATCTTAATCCAGCAGCAGGCCACAGAGCCATCTTCTATTGCTAGACATTTTAATTCACCCAGTTCACCAAGGGCAGAGAAGAGACATGGGACATAAAAGGAATTACTGAAACATACCAAAATGACAGATCAATGGGATACTGTGATAACTAGATATGAGCTACATGGGAAAGAGAAGTTGGGTCAAAGATGTGGGGAATTGGCACTGAACCTAGAAGGTATCATGGAATCTAATGAAATAAAATTTTGGATTAGAGAGAACTGTATCTCTGTGGATAAAAATCCCCAATCACAAATATAGTAGTAGCATATTTAGGCTGTCCTCCTGATCAGGAAAGACAAGGTGGGGTGAGGTAATAGCTTTTATTGGACCAACTTCTGTTGGTGACAGAGACAAGCTTTTGACACACTCTCACTAATAGAAGTTGGTCTAATAAAATATTACTTCACCCATCTTTCCGCTCTAATATCCTGGACTGACACAGCTACAACTATGCTATATACAACTCAGGAAACAGTTAAAGCTGAGGAGTATCAAAGAGGCAATTACATCTCATCCAAAAGTAATACATTAACTATCTGAATATAAACTGGTCAAATAGCCCATCAAGACGGCTTTAGAAAAGTAATTCATCAGTTGCTTCTGACAACAGTTAATTCTAGAGCACACCAGAAAGAGAGGCTATTCTCAATTTAGTCCTGAGTTTGAGCTATGCTATTTGAGCTATACACAATGAGATAATTTGCCAAAAGGAAACCGTTGAATGTTGTAGGTGCTCTAGTATACAATTCAGTAGAAAACACACAGGTGGGTTCCTAGAAGACAGCAGTAACAATTAATATCCTACAGTCGCTTTACAGACTTTAAGTAGTTAATCCTTATAGTAACTCTGTGACGTATGCAGTTATTACCCCAATTTTACAAATGGGGAATACAGACAGAAATAAAGAGACCTTCCCAATATCACAGAGGGCCCGATCTAAAGCCTATTGAAATCAGTAGGATTCTTTCCACTAGGCTTTGGATCAAACCCAGAAAGAGTGACTGTTAGAGCTGGAATTAGAACTCAGTAATTCCTGAGTCCTAGTTATATGCTCACTTGTCTCCATTACATTCATCCCAGGAGGATGGATTATGCCACTGGAGTGTCTTTCCAATCCTATCATTAATGGCTATGAAGTCACGGCACAATAGCCATATGGTCTAAAATAACTTCCCAATGGAGGGGGGAAGAGAGCCTGCACATGAGCGCCTGGAGCACTGGACCTGGTGCAAAATCGGAGGCCTGAAGCAGGAGCTGTGAACCCACGTCAGGCCATGTATTAAAGGAGATGCTTACAAATTCACTGTCCTGTACATGAACTTGGCAAAGTTGTTGCTAGTATATTAGGCATTAGCTATTTCCATAAATATATTTCAAGGCTAGTACAGATACACCCCAATCGAGTACAAGATAAGATGGTTTGACAGAACAATGAATAGGGATATTGTGTCCAAGATATCGGGAACAAGGGGAGGTAATTGATGTTATGAAACATTTAGGGTGGTACATAAGTTATTTATCCCAGTTGTTTGTCTCAGTCTATAAATGTCGGGGTACCTCACCTTAGCCCTTTGTGCAGTTGAGGGGACAGCATAAAATCCCACTTCTGACTGAGCTGTTCCTTGCCACTGGACACTCATGTGTTAGTGTATCAGTAGCTCCTATAGGATGCTAGTAATGTGCCTTCATGGCAACCAACTTGGCAGAGCGCCTTTGTTATTGAACTGTGCCTGTGGTCTTTCTTTATGAGTAACAGTTCAGCAGACCTCATTATCTGCCAACACTGATAACACTGGAGCTCCAAGGACAGAAGCATGGAGCACCCTGGACAGTGTTACCAAGACAACAACATTCCAGCCTTCAGCACTTACCACCACCAAATGTTATAAAAAGTATTTTGTCCTTAAAGAATATCTAATCTCAGAACATGCAGTAATATTCAGCTTCCTCGTAGACCTTCTTTCTAAAAAAAGATCCATGAAGCGTTCACCTTCAAAGGGCAGGTGAACGCTTCATGGATCGGTTTCAGTAGAAAAGAGGATAAAACAGTGTTAGTCTTGTCATAAGTGCAGCTCCAGTTTAAGCATCTTGATTCAAATTATGTCCCATAAATTCTGATAGCGAGTTAGCAGATTAGTAGCTGCTAGCTTCTTTCTACCAGCTATTTCTAGTGCGGATGCAAATGACTCTTCAAGGACGGGCCTCTTGCACTGGGATAAACTTGTTTTTTTGCTTTAATAAATTAGATTTTCACTCTTGTAAAGACATCTAGCTACTGAATCCTGTATCTGGTCTTACACAACAGCTGCCTACAACATGAGCCACCCATAGTCAGTTGCCAGAGTGGTGATGCCATTTCATTTTGCTACTCTTAGAAGATCAAAGCTATCAACAACTTTCAGGAATGGATCAGTAGCCAGGTCCCACTCATATGGTTAACACCTATTGGTGGGGGAACATACACAGCCCCCTCTGTAGTTAAGAGCTGTGTTCTAATTAATGGAAATTAGTCTTAGGATCACAGAAGTTAGAAACAGAAAGGACCTGTTGTCATCTAGTCCATTTCCCTGCCAATGCAGAAACCTTCTCCTTAGTACATCTGCTAGTGCCTCACCTTAAGTAAGCAGGTTGGTGCAATGTGCTTAGTGTGTACCCACAGACTGGATGCCCATATGTCCCTGTTCTGTAGGGTTTATAACACAGAGTTCAGGAATTTGTCAATGATGTGTTTTTCATTGAAAAATATTGAAAAACTTTTTGCAGAAATGTTATCAGTTCCAACTAAACTTTCTCAGTTCCAGGATGGAATATCTGGTCAGAAGCAGAGTGCACGCAAGCTTCTAGAATAGCCAAAAGGTGAGGGCATTCAGAGCTGACTTGAACCTAGATCTCCCAGCTGAATCAGGAGGATTTAAACTTGGATATCCCATATCATGGGAGGTGAGTACCCTAACCTATAGGCCATCCTAGACGGGTCTCTCTCTCACTGAAAGTTTCAGTTTTGTTCTGATTCAGGATGAAAACAAAAATGCAAAACCTTGATTTTTTTCCATGACATGACATTTTTGCTTTGTGGACAGTCCTAAATATAGACTAGAGAAGCCAGACAAAGAGTGGGGAGAAAGGACTATAATCCCCATTTTACAAATGAGAAACTGAGGCACAGAGAGATTAAAGTGATTTGTCCAAGGTCACCCAGGCAGAGCCAGCAACTGAACCCAGTGCTCGTAAGTCCCCATCTAGTAACTTAACCACCAGACCATCCTTCCTCTATGGAGCTTTAGACGGTTCAATGACTGCATTGATCTTTCATCCTGTGGGGAGCCGGAGTCCAATTTGAGCTCCTAAAACGCCACTTGATTAGGCCTAATTCTGGTACAATCATAAGTGCAATGGGTACCGTATCCCACTCTTATTTCTCCACCACATTAAGTGAACCACAAAATCTTAGAGCGAGCGCCTCATTTGAAAGAGAAAACTGGTAGGGGAAATCATAATGCAAACCATCTGATAATAAGAGAGAGAGTGTAAGACTGATGAAAACTAAACTGTCTCAGAGTCGAAAGGGCTCTCCGTGAGTAACCAAGTCCAGATTTGTACTGCATTTCATTTGGTTCAAACATATCATTAACACTGACCCAAATAAAGTTTCCAATAAAGAATTTCTTTTTGGATAGATGAGTGAAAAATATTTCCCATCTGAAAAAGCTGAGGTTTCATCTGACTTCATCTGGGTTGTGTCATTAAGTGACAGGCCTTCCAAAGAGGCAGCAGCATTGATGAATCTCAGCTGAGTAAGGGGAACTCACTAAGGTGTTCACGTGTTACTGACTGGAAATCAGGGACTTGCATCTTATTTGGAGGTACACAAAAAAGCAAACAGATTGTGAGTCAAACTAGGAACTTCTGATCAGCATAGTGCTTGCCAACCTGATGGAAACTGAAAGCACTTTTCATAGAATCCTAGAATATCAGGGTTGGAAGGGACCTCAGGAGGTCATCTAGTCCAACCCCCTGCTCAAAGCAGGGCCAATTCCCAACTAAATCATCCCAGCCAGAGATTTGTCAAGCCTGACCTTAACAGCCTCTAAGGAAGGAGGTTCCACCACCTCCCTAGACATAATAGGGTAAATTATCCTAGCATTCCTCAATGTGCTTATGTGATTAGATCAGAGATTGGCAGAAGATTCTGTTCCTGGCATATATTCCTTATTATAAAATCATAGGACTGGAAGGGACCTCAAGAGGTCATCTAGCCCAGTCCGCTCCACTCCTGGTGGGAGTGAGTATTATTTAGACCATCCCCAACAGGTGTTTGTCTAACCTGCTCTTAAATATCTCCAGTAATGGAGATTCCACAACCTTCCTAGACAACTTATTTCAGTGCTTAACTCTCTGACAGTTAGGAAGTTTTTCCTAACATCCAACATAAACTACCCTTGCTGTAATTTAAACCCATTGCGTCTTATCCTATCCTCAGAGGTTAAGGAGAACATTTTTTCTCCCTCCTCCTTGTAACAACCTTTTACATACTTGAAAACTGTTATGTCCCCTCTCAGTCTTCTCTTTCTTCAGACTAAACAAACTCAATTTTTTCAATATTCCCTCAATAGGTCAAGTTTATTATGCCACTAGTTGGCTGTGCCCTTGGACCAATCACTTCTTTTCTCTCTACCTTTGTTGGGCTGTGAAGAGTGTTTAACAAATAATATTAATAATACAATAATAGTTCACAGGCATGTAGTGAGGTTGAACTGAAGTTTGCAAAACCGTACGCAATGCAGTCCCTTTCATCTGCGGTTCTCAAGGTGATTACTCTCAATCAGCCCGAGCCTGATACTAATTTGCATCTGAATTTGGTGAGATCTCCTGGATATCAACCTTCAGGACCTGCTGGTCGGAAAATTTTGACTTTCTTACTTAAACTGTACGCTCTTTGGGATAGGGACCCTTCCTTTATTCTATGTTTGTATAATACCTAACAATGTCACCCTGATGACTGCCTTGGGATTATTTAATTATACCAGTTACAGATAATTTGAGGATATAGTAATACTGGAAAGGAATAGATGATTAATAGATTTTAAGATGGAAGTAGCTAACAATAAAAAACTTCCCTCCCTATGTGCAATGTGAGATGTGCTCAGGAGTTGAAGACATCTATTACTAGTTACTATTAAGATGGAGTGAATTCACTTTCCAGATGTTACATGATCATTACAGCCAAGGAATGTTGTCTCAGCTGGAGGAAGCTGTTACTATTTACTTACTGAGATGCTTCAAGTTTATGAATACTATAGTCAGATCATAAAAACTCACCAGGTCCCAGGTAATTTACTTTCTCAGTTTAGTTGAGGAAAAACTAGTCTGAGCATTGGTGGTATAGAAGCAATGCTCAAATGACCATAGTGTGGACCACATCTTGATAGAAATAGAGCTGGTTGAAAAAAATTTCAGGAAAACAGCTTTGTGTCATTAAATGCTGTTTCTTCAAAATGTTTTGCATAAACATATGGATTTTTGACAATTTTCAGTGGGAAAATTCAAAGCTGAAGTGGAGTTTGTCGTTAAGTATTAATTTTATCATATATTGTTTCCATATTATTGAAATGAAATGTTTGGACATTATCAAAAAAATTAGGTTGTTTCAGAAGGTCCAAATCGAAATATTTTGGAATTTCCATTCTGCAAAATATTTTGAGAGTTTGACTTTTAGTTGAGACAAACATTTCAAAGTGTTGGAACTCCCCCAGGACAGAAATTCTCTTTTCTTCCCTAGCTCTAAATCTATGTAAAAATATTGTCTCAGAGACCTCTCCCTCCCTTTCACAATCACATAGTATACTTCTAACAATAATAGCAATTGCTTACATTGAACCACAGATCTTGAACCAGTAAATGATGAGTGGTCTGTTTTTATAAAAACAAAGACACACAATTTCTGCCCCATGGATTTAACAATCTAGTATAACCTCAGAGAAAAACATTGGGCCAAATAGTATATGTTGGCTATCCAATCACTTTTTCCTGGAAAAAAGATTTCCCACCTCTCTTAACAGTTCACCAGACTAAAAGACTTGTGATTCACATCTTCCCTGAAAACCCGCTTTTTTTTGGGCATTCCTGTCTGACTTTATTTGAAGCATTATATTTTTGTCAAGTTAGGATTTCCATCGTGAAACCTAGAAGACAGACAAAAGCAGAACTTTCCTAACCCCCTATCAACAGCAGTGTCAAGTATCAGAGGGGTAGCCGTGTTAGTCTGAATCTGTAAAAAGCAACAGAGGGTCCTGTGGCACCTTTAAGACAAACAGAAGTATTGGGAGCATAAGCTTTCGTGGGTAAGAACCTCATCCACGAAAGTTTATGCTCCCAATACTTCTGTTAGTCTTAAAGGTGCCACAGGACCCTCTGTTGCTTTTTATCAACAGCAGGTTACACATCTGGCACTGAAAATCACTCCGACTTCTGTCCAGCGGCCACTTGGCTGGGCTGTTAACGCTGAGCTGTGGGAAGATGTCCAATTACACACCTACAGAGTCTATTCATGCTGCAGCATAGATTTTTTTTTTAAAAAAAAGCTATCTATCTATATCGAGAGAGAGAGAGAGACGTTGTGGATCTCCGGCTCTGGCACTTTCCTCCATCCACACATACAGAGGTGTTTGGATCCACTTTCCCTACCCAGAGTGTCTGTCAACTTGACTGATGTATTTTGCACAGTGTTGCACCTGGATAAACTATTATTTGTTTAGTGCATGTAGTGGAAAAGACACCAGAACTGACTACTATCATTCATACATCTCCTTTGAGAAAAGAGACATGATTAAGGTGCTCAAGCAGTAATAGTATTTACAGTATTTCAGTGATATGTTTAAGTCCAGAATCCCTTCTCTGTTTCAGGGAAACACAAGAGCAATGAGCTAATTTAGGAACAATGGACTATATTCTGATCATAGTTTCACAAAGAGCTCAATGACTCATTCTTAGCTAATGACATACTCAATGAGCCCTGATTCAGTTAAGCACTTAACTATGTGGCCAGAAGCCTGATCAAAGAAAATTCACTTAAAACTGGGTATGAATAGTTATAGAGCAGTTGGAAAAATAAAATCATTTCAGGACTAACTGAAATTTTTTAAAAAGGTAGGAAAACAATTATTTCCGGCCATGCTGCCTAACCACTGGGCTATAGCGTCACTCTCTTTCACTATTTCTGGCCCATTGACTACTTATTATACAAAGTGGAACAAATTGACACAAATTTGCATGTTGTTTTCTACAGTTTATAGAAAAAGCCCAGAGGATTGAAGTCAAGGATTTCAGTGCCAAATGTGAAACCTGCTGTTAACAGGGGGATAGCAAAGTTCTTCTTTTGTCTGTCTGCTCCATTTTGAGATATAAATCCTAACTTGACACCAAAAAAATATAATTTTTTTTGCCGTATTTCAAGCTGGATTCCTTTAATTTTTTACATGAAAAACATTATACACAGACAGAAGGACTGTGGAGGGAAGAATTTCACTTCCCTCGGCAAACAAAAGCCATGACAGGTACACACTCCTCTGTGTAACCTCTACTAACCCCAGTTACCCTATCATTAGCCAACCAACCCTCCCCTGTTTATAATCCAACTGATTCCTTTAAAAGTCAAATGGAATCATCAACACTACTGCCTATTTCCAGAAGCCACCACACCAGGCATTAGATCACTGAGCACTTATCATATTACACATTTGGGTAGGAGCCCACATTTGTCCCACATGCTGATTAGACAAAAACAGAGGATCTGGGAGATAGGGAGAGAGAGAAAACACCATTACTGAATCTCCCAGACTTTTTAAAAATTCCTGACCTTTTACTATAAGTTTCCATCTTCTGTTTATACCCCCATTACATGAGAGAAGATGCTACTTGTAAGCCAGATAACAGCCGCTCGATGTGTACTAGGTGCTTCTAAAAAACCACCAACTTGTTCTCAGAAGATCAGAAAATTGAAGTGACCTGGAGGATAGAGATCAAAGGTAAAGTCAGGGAAAATGTTTTGTAACAGTAGGATCTCCCTGTAGCTTGGTCAAATTCTACTACATAGAGAAAATGTACACATGCCTTGGGTGGAGTCCATTAACCCACTTATGCCAACAGCTGGTGGATCTGAGTATTCCTTGACTCTCGTTCATAACAATAATTAGCTTTTATTAGGCACTTAGCATCCATCTCAAAATGCTTTATCAAGGGGGACAAAAGATTAATTACTCCCATTTTACTGCTGGGAAGACTGAGGCACAGGGAAGGTAAGTGACTTGCTCAAGATCACACAGATTGCGAATGGCAGAGATGGTAATATAGCCCAGATCTCCTTACTTTAAGACAACTGGCTGTCTCTGGGATGGCAGAATGGGATCTGGCAACACTCCCCTCCTCCTTATCTAGTACAAACAGGAGGACTCCCACAGAGTCACCATTTTACTTTTATGCTGCCATCCCTTTCTCTCCACTGCCATCTCTGTTTTATCTTTTTAGACTCTCAGCTTTGGGGCAGGGATCTTTCCCTCTCGTGCTTGAAAAGTGCCTATTGTCTTTAGTCAGACAAATTACTGGGCTCGGCATAGGCATAGCTGGGTGAAATGTAATGACCTGTGAGATACAAGAGGTCAGGCTAGTTGATCTCATGGTCCCTCTGGGTTTGAACTTTACAAATCTATGAACAGCTTGCTCTACTAGGAAAAAAAAAAAAAAAAGACACCTAGAACTGAACAATGTTTTTAAACAATTTTTTTGTCCAAAAATGACCTTTTCTGCAGACTACTTTTTTAAACACAAAAAATTGACATCAAAACATGAAAGTTGTTTACAATATAAACATTTTTGGCTAAAAATGTTGCTTTTAAAAAAATATTTTTATGAGTAACACTAAAAATTATCAAAATGGTTATCCAATTTTTTTTGTCCATCCATATATCAGATTTGCAGTAAATGAAAACTATTGAATAGCCAGTTTGGTAATGTTTTCAATTAAAATTAAATTTGGGTATTATATTAAAAACAGAAAAAGTTTTGGGGTAAATAAATGAAAATATACATCTGTTTTGAATCCTTCATTTAAAAAAACAAAACAAACAAACATCAAAACCCAACCAACTAGTTTTCCTGTTTATCAGAGCTGGTTCAAAACATGTATATGCCAGTGAAAGATCACAGAGGAAAGCCACCCGTATTCTCCACACACAGAAAGATTGTCTCGGTTTCCCGTAGAGAACAGAGTTATTACTTCACAAGAATGTTGAAAACATTAGCTGGTTTGCAAGAGCCTTAATTTGACTACCTTCTGGGGATGCTGCAAAACTCTTCTTGATCTGTAGGCATTTATGGCAAAACAGGGTCCATAGAATGATGTCTGAAAATTCTAGGTGTGTGTGATCAAGATGGTGGGGTTATGGTGGGTCAGTGTTGCTATTATTATAGGACTGGACAATAATGGTATTGCATTAATATTATGTAGTATTTTAAATAATACATAGCACTGAGGGTCTGATTTTAAAACCATGTAAGTCAATGGAGAGACTCCTGTGGACTTCTATCTTTGGAAGAATCTTTCTATCTTTCTATCTATGGCCTCTATTACCATAGTTCCTTGAGCACCTCACAGTCTTATTTACCCTCACAGCACCCCTGCGAGATAAGGAAGTGCTATTATTCCCATTGTACAGATGGGGATCTGAAGTTCAGAGAGACTAAATGACTTGCCCATAGGCAGCCTGTGGTGGAGCAATGAATCAAACGGTCTCACAAATCCCAGGCTAGCAACCTAACCCTAAGATCATTCCATTCTTCCTCAAGTTCCCAACTGAAAGCACACTAGGGCCTGGAATAGGCATTGGAAACACCAGAAAAGTAATACAAATAAAATGTTTGCAAGCACTTCAAATGCAAAGAATTACCTCTCCTACCGGTAACATTTCTGAGTATTTACTTCTTTCTCAGATCAGCTCAACCAAACCAACTCCCCACCTACCACACATTCAAACAGCATTAGAAGTTTGACTCTAAACCAGGGCCAGGAAATTCTGAACCTCTGACATTTACTTTTGTTTCTAGGTACTGGAGCGCCACAACATACAAGATCACTCATCAGTACAGATCCCTGTACAGTTAAGACTCTGTCGAGGCAGCTGAGAAAAAAAACGTGGTAGCCTCCGCTACATTTCTTCATGTATTTCAGGCTAGATGTAGTTTCCAGCTTCCTCAAGTTTAGACTCCGGGGAAGGACTGGGGTTCAGTTACTGTGCGCTGTAGAAAAGAAAAAACCCACCAAATGTTTTCAGATGCAAGTGATACATGAAGGGTTTATTTTTAAAGCACATTTTTGACCTGTCTGAGCAGAATTTAGTTTTTGAACCGTAACACTGAATTGGGTAAACATGCTTGTTGCTAACAGAGATCTTGGTGAAGCGTGCCCATGGAACTGCCATATGTGTTCATTCTAAGCTCTCTGATGACACTGCCGTTGAGGAAAGATTATTGCATGTGAATAGCATCACGTGTTTACAGCAAACACACAAAAGTTAAATAAAAACCATCCAATACTCTTGCTGGGAGGTTACAACCTCACTATTTTATTTCTTAGAATCCAAAACGATAACACGCAGTAACCAAAACAGAGACAAAACAAGCTGTTCCCTAAAGCAGAGAGGTATAACTCACTCCACCTTTTTATCAGCTAGCTGTCTGCAGACTGTCTGCTGCTAGGCCTAGCTCCCACACTTCCCCACAGAGCCCCTTCCCTGGCAAGCAGGATCAGGAAAAACTCCTGAAATTTAAAGTGACAGCTTACCATTTTAACACAGATCTCAGTACGCTAGAAATAGTGGCTGCTTTTCCAAATGACATAATCCTGAAGTCTATACATCTTTTCATGAAACAGCCATCTGTTGGTGCTGATTGGAGCACAAACACAAATAGGGCTGAAGTCTTAGGTGGGGCCCAGAAAAGAGCCGCGTTCAAACTGTTGAGAGGTGGCGAGTGAGGGCATCAAACCATTATTTGTCTCCCATTGTAGTTTTGATACTCCAAAAAGGGGGTGGTGGTAGAATCGATCCCGCACAGGAGTTGCTGATTTAGCAGAAGAGAAAGGGACCATCACTGGCCACTTACACAGCTTATGATTAAGGACAGCTCTACATATGGGGTCTGATATGAAGTTAATAGAAAGTGTTGGGCTTTGGATCTGGCCCACAGACAGGAGAGTAGGCTATCTCAATAGTTTGAATACACACAGAGCTCAATTCACATCCTGGAATAAGGGCTCAGAGGCATTTAAGGAACAAAAGGCATCTGACAACTACATGACTTAACTAGAAGTGGTCAGAAAATAGGCTTCCAAAAGTTTAGAGGAAAATGAAAAAGAATTCGTATTCACTGAAGTTTTTCCACAGGAAAGTTTGACTTTATGAAAAAACAAACAAACAAAATTTCAGTTTTTTATTTCAGTTTTGACTAATGCTTCCCTAGTTCTTCATGAGAGTTGGAATTTGGGTGCTTCAGGCTCCTATTCTACTCTGTAGGCTGGGCTCCCTGAATTGACTACATCTCCCATGATGCAACACTTTCTCCCCCTCTTGATGATGGGGAAGGGGATGCGATAAAGTAGTCAGATCCTGGCTGTGGTGCTTCATGGGAGATAGATTCTGGATGGGGAGCCTGGCCCACTGAGGAGAATGGGGACATGAGGAAAACAAACTGCACCTCCATGGGGAACCTCGGCAGACTATCCAAATATAAATAATTTTGTTTTCCTGAATTTTGGGGTATGCATTTGGGGGCGGAGGGAATCAGTGTTCTACACAAAGCAGAGACTGTCTGCAAAACCTTGCATTTAACCAAAACTCCAATTTTCCTTTGAAAACACAGTTTTGATGGAAAATACTTGACCGGCTCCACTGATGACCTTATTAGAGGTGGACTCAAGCTTCAAGATTTGGATCTGGCTCCACATCCAATCATCCCCAAAGCTAGGGAGTCTGGCTCTGGCGTTAAAGTTTTTCTTCCATCTTTTACTTTGTTATTAACAGAAAATTAAGTTTTGTGATGGAAACAAACATCTTCTGTTCAGACTAGCTGTATGTGGAATGTTAGACAAACACCTGTCAGGAATGGTCTAGTTCAGGGATCAGCAACCTTTGGCATGCGGCCAGTCAGGGAAATCTGCTGGCGGGCCGGGAAGGTTTGTTTACCCGCAGTGTCTGCAGGTTCGGCCCACCGCAGCTCCCACTGGCCATGGTTCGCTGTTCTAGGCCAATGGGGGCTGCGGGAAGCAGTGCGGGCCAAGGGATGATTGGATGTGGAGCCAGATCCAAATCTTGAAGCTTGAGTCCTGCCTTGAGTGCAAGGGACTGGACTAGAAGACTCTTGGGGTCCCTTCCAATCCTACACCTCTCTGGGGTTGGGTTCTCAAAATGTTTTGCAGCAGGTGCAGCTCACAAAACACAAAGTGATATTAGTCCCAGTCTAATTTGAGCCAGAAAGGCCAGCCTACTACCAGGGCCGGCTCCAGGCACCAGCGAATGAAGCAGGTGCTTGGGGTGGCCAATGAGAAGGGGCGGCACGACCGGGTCTTCGGCGCCAATCGGCAGCGGGTCCCTCAGTCCCTCTTGGAGTGAAGGACCTGCCACCGAATTGCCGCCGAGGAATGAAGTGGCACAGTTGAGCTGCCACCGATCACGGCTTTTTTTTTTTTTTTAAAACATCACCACTTGGGGCGGCAAAAAAAAGTCTGACCCGGGCCTACTTACTACACTGTGGAGCAGGGTTAAGGAACCGGATAGCGACTCCAGAATGGCAGTACAGAGAGGGAGGAATGAAATCAGTGACTTTGGGTCAAGCTTAAAGACTACTTGAGGAGGATTAATGTCAGTGGACATATGATCTCTGCTTGTCTGTCTTTCCCTACCTACAACAGCAGCCTTTTTCCTGTTCCCTTACGTCACTCGCAGTGTCACTATTATGAGCATAACCACATGAAAAAAACTGAAGCCGACAGCTTTGATGGTCTACATTTTGCTTTCACCAGCATTGCACAGGAAACTACGCAGACCTGTAATCCCAGCCAAAAAGCCTATGAGTAATATTCTGTCCTGATGCACACCTGTTGAATGGGTAAATGGGATTGCACTGGGTGCACGTCATGGCAGACTTAGACCCATTGTCTTTTCTGGGGGATTTACACAGTCTTCCCCACTAGCTGTCAATAATTACAACACCAAACCTTTAAACCAACAAAAGGTTAGGGATGGTAGGTTCAATCCTCACTATAATTCAGTAGCTACTGAAAATATAGAATGAACCCATTTCTTTAAGATAGCTATGGGTGTTTTTAAGACCAGTTCACATTAAGATTAATAGCCTTTGGAGAGTCCAGAGCAGGGATTCAGTTAATATTCCTAGAGGTTTGATTAGCTGTCAGAATTTAAGTGTCCTAAAGGAACTGTGATGCAATACAGTTTATAGACTAGTGAGCCATCAATAGATCTTTCCCAAGATGTTCTAGATTTGTGACTAATAGGGATTAGATGCTACACCACTGATGCGTCAGTCACATAAAAGCCCTACATAAAAGCCACATCTCAGACAGGTGTATCGGGTAACAGAGAGAAATTAGAGATGTGCCAATCTGGATAGATCATACAGCTCAGATTAGTTAAGCAATTTGAAATAGCCTTCTTGCTCATTTCCAAACAGCTAAGTGGCCTGGATCCGGAGACAAACACTTTAGGGTTAAAATTTGAATCCCTTCACCCTGCAGATCATGAATATGGCCAGTCTAAGTGACCATGACTTCCTGTCAATGTTACTGCCATCTTCTGCTTGTTTGTTATATAAGCTTATCATGCCTTGTGTTAAATTAGATTGTAAACTCTTCAGGGCAAGAATTGTTTTTCCCTACATGTTTGCACAGCACCTAGCATACCAGGGCCCTGATTCTGATTGGGGCTTAATATAAATATTGATGCTTGTTTCTATAAAATAGTGTTCCCTTTTCAGGTGGGATGTATTGGATGCTGCCTGTTTCGCTGGCCTAGATAATACAGGGTGTATGTATCCGACAGGGGCAGTTTTCATAATATTGAGAAATACTTCTCTTTGGAAAAGACTTATACAGAGTCATTTTCTGTGAAATATTTGACGTTTTTTGCATCCTGCAAGCAGTACTAGAAATAGCACTAGAAAACCCAAAGGTTCGGAGAATTTTGGCTGTCAAATAAGGATCCTGCACCACTGAATACAATGGGAGTTTTGCAAACAACTTGCGTAAGAGCTAGAATGTGCCCTAAGTTCAGGTATATTTCCAGTAGGCCTCTAAAGATCTGGATGTTTATCTAACCCACGCCTCACCTTCAAGCCATTTGAGGTTGATGCCATCACTTAAAACTATGTGCATACATGCTGCAGATGGATGCACGCAAGCACACAATTATCTCACACATACATCCCAAAGATGCCACAACATAGTTTGCTTTTGTTTTGCCCCTTGAGCTACTTTTACTGCTCCAGAAGAAGCTGTTTCTGGTGCACTGTCAGCTGTTGGATGCACCTGCCCTGGATAGATGACAGGTTAAGGAGTATACTCTGCCTGGAAACAGAAAGCTAATTTCAACAAACAACTCTTGATGCAAAAGGTCACCAAACTCTCTCCAGGGCCACCCAGAGTTGGGGGCAAGTGGGGCAATTTGCCCCAGGCCCTGCAGGGGCCCCCACGAGAATACAATATTTTATAGTATTGCAACTTTTTTTATGGAAGGGGCCCCCAAAATTGCTTTGCCCCAGGCCCCCTAAATCCTCTGGGCGGCCCTGTCTCCAACCATAGGTGGGGTGAAGCTTTGAGAAGTGTAGACATTGCCAAGAACATGATCCTAGTATACCACAAGTGACACACGGGAGTCTCAAAGACAAGAGGAGGGATCCTGGAAGGATCAGGTCCTGCTGACCTGAAAAACCAGATACAGGACCCAAGTCTTCCATGTGGTAGCATAAAGCATGAAAAACAGGTTTCCCCCTCAGAGGTTACAGAAAATAACGGTTCCATTGTAATATGATTTATGGGAAGATGGCATCTAGAGTTGCTTCGTGCATCAGCCACATGAATGCATCAGTCGCATGCTGAGTTAACCAACCACACCACAAAACCAGTACTTAACCACTTGATTCGAAAGGCTAACATGATAGGAACCATTTTGCCCATTTCTATTAAGTGCATGCTTGATTTTTCAGATAGTAGATGTAACTAGAGCTGCGTAAAATTTTTCAAATTGTTTAGATGAAAAATGCAGTTTTGAGTGATACAATTTTTTTTTTGCAAATTTGACGTGAGGCATTTTGGCCATTCACAAAATGGCCAGAAGAGGAAGAAGAGGTGGTGGTGTGGCTGCTGCCGCCCTCTCACCCCCCCGCCACCTTTAGACCAGTGATAGGGTACTAACTTGCGATGAAAAGTCTAGGAGACCTAGGTATTATTAAATCATTCTCACTCTCTGGTACAAATAATGCTCAGTAATGCAGGAGGCTCTCTTAAGGATGCCTTCTTATTTTCATATGGATCTCATTTGGGAGAGAAAGAAGGGAAAAGGATGAGGTGGGGGGACCCAAATGCTTAGTTACATCAAATTAGCCCACTGACTGACACCAGTTGAGGCTCTCCCCCTCTGTTCTGTATAGTTAGTTTTCTGATATTTCCCCTTACCATAGCTATTAAATTGCTGATTAGCCTCCAGGAAGGTCCACTCCAAGCACTGTTTTGATAAAGAGCTTCTTGGCGGCTTTTCTCTCACACACGTTATATATAAAACTAGCTTGGTTAAACGGACAGCAAAGGTCATAATTTCACAGGGAAATGGCAAACTAATGGGATAAAGATTAGAATACATTAAAAAAAAAAAACCCACAACCCTCTGATGTTTATCAAGGACAACACTTTTATCAAAGTACCAGGTGCTTCTGAGTCCTTCAGTTAGGCCTTCAAAAGACATCCTGCATCATAACCAACTAAGGAAGGGGGGGCGGAAAACCACACAAGCAAATATTTAAAAAGCCAGGGGAAAAATTCCAGTGGTTTAAAGCATGGATTGAGCTACTATTGCTCTTTGACCAGAAGTAGGATTAAAAGTTCAAAAGGGCAGGTCACATAAAGGCACTGGGGGCAGAGCAGGTCTTGCAGGAACATGACCTAGGAAATACTGGCTAGTCAAAGTGTGATCCCATACACAGCATGCTACCAATTAGCATTTAAAGACCAAATGTGGAACGCATTAGTACTTCTGAGCATTCAGTATGTTTTCAAAAGGCCTGAGATTGTTCTTTACAAAGATTCCTGTGTAGTTCGGTTCAAACTGAGTTTGGGGAAGTCTTGAGACTTTGTCTGGACTACAGAATAGATCTGCTACAAATTCCCGTGGGCACAAGAGTACATCAAAAACAGCTTAAATTGGAAAGTAGTAAAATGTTGGCTCTCATGGACCAAGGATGGATTTTCAGCTGTTCAAAGCGGCGTTTGCCTCATTGTTTAATTAGAGCCATAAGTCTGCATTACTCTTAATACAAGAATAAAATATATAGACTTCAATGGAGCTGCGCCAATTTATATCAACTGAGGCTCTGACCCATGTCCCCTGCCCTACAGACTTTGCTATCAAAGGCCTGATCCTGCACACACTTCCTACCATGACCAGTGATCTCTTGCCACTTCATGGTAGCAACTATTTGCAGGATGGTGCCTTAAGATGGCATTTAAGAGATGACTATGATAGCGGGGGAGGGAGTTGAAGGACAAAGGAAAAGGTAAAGAAGGCCCCTCCTCTTCTGCTAGAGAAGAAAATTAAATTTACTAACCATAAAGGACCTAACCATTCACTCCTTGTGCTTCTAAACTTTCCAGCTAATTAAGATGGGCCCAAATTGGTGTGTGTGTTTTTGGTAAAAAGAACAGGAGTACTTGTGGCACCTTAGAGACTAACAAATTTATTAGAGCATAAGCTTTCGTGGACTACAGCCCACTTCTTCATTATGCTCTAATAAATTTGTTAGTCTCTAAGGTGCCACAAGTACTCCTGTTCTTTTTGCGGATACAGACTAACATGGCTGCTACTCTGAAACCTGTGTTTTTGGTGTAGTTTTTACTTTGTTTTTTTCTCTTCTTCTGTCCCTCTCCCTTATCCCCATGCTATTTTCTCTCTCTCCACCCTTTAACCATTTTCTTTGCTGTTTTCTGCCCTTCCCCCCACCACTTCAGTTTTCTCTTGCCTCCCTCTGATCTTTCCCATTTCATCCCCTTTCTTCAAACATGTCCGTTTTCTTATTCACTTGTCATATTACTATGCATGAGATTGACTCATCTCTGAACTATATTTCTGGCTAAGGTTTTGATCTACAGAACTTTAAACCTTAGTGTCAACTGACTCACAGGCTGGGTGGGTATTTCTGGGGAGTTGTGCGGTAAAGGCTTGTCCGATAGTTATGTCTCAACTAGCGAGGAGCAAAACTCAAATGATATCATCACCTGTGCGCTACAGCCCCTTCACATTGCCTAAGAGGGCCAGACCCTAAAAGGGGCCCTAAAAGCCCTGTAACTGGTAGAGAGGGGATTCCCCCAGCTCAAGCACTGCAGAAGACAGACATCAGACTGCTTTCCAAGGACGTCTTTGCAAGCTCCAAGGTAGGGGACATGACAGGGTGGGGCCGGGTTGAAAGAGGCATGTTGTGGGGACAGTGCTGCAGAGATTCCAGGCTGTGCTGCAGAATCAGGGTGTCAAGGGAAGGTGGCTGTAATTACCACAGCCCCCAGAACAGCCTAGGATTGAGAGGCAGAAAGGTGGCTTAAAGTCAGCATGACCTTCCCCAGCTCCCACAGGCCTGCAAATTTTGTGATGCATCTCAGAGGCACAGCACAGAATATGACCCAAAATCTTCAGTAACTTATTTCAAAACAATCCCTCAAAGCCTGGATGCTTAAACTTGAGTCTGCAGAACTGGGCTGGAATTCTCCTAGGAGTCTAGCATCAGAGGGGGAGCCGTGTTAGTCTGGATCTGTAAAAGCAGCAAAGAGTCTTGTTGCACCTTATAGACCAACAGACGTATTGGAGCATGAGCTTTCGTGGGTGAATGTCATGCATCCGAAAAAGTGGGTATTCACCCACGAAAGCTCATGCTCCAATACATCCGTTAGTCTATAAGGTGCCACAGGACTCTTTCCTGCTCCTAGGAGTCTGTTACAGTTTGATGACAATAATGGCTATCCATTAGGAGTCACTGATGTATGAAATTCCAGGATGAAATTCCCCATAGAAAGAGGCATGATGCTATGCAGTCACAACACCAAGTGTCTTTAAGGGCCTTGTGTGGATTACAGCACTCTCCTTGGTCTAGCACCTGGAGCTCTGAATTTCCTTCGTGTTGAGGCAGGACAGGAGGCTCACTTTTCCAGGCCATTATGGTCCCAGTGAGCAGCCTGGGACGAGGGGCTTCCCAGGTGCAAAACCCAGGGACTGAGGCAGGAAGAAGAGACTGAATTAAGCAATGAGATTGACACGAGACCTAGGAGAGAGACAGGATCTCTTTCTGGGGGTGGGGTAATGGTGCCTGACCTGATGTTTCTGGAAGAGGGAGATCCCTGTGTGACATTTGTTACCACCTCTGTTCAAGGAAACTGGACTTGTGAACTTTTTGTAAATCAATCAGTGACCCTAAGAAAAGGGCTGGCTCTGCATCACCTGTTTCTGAACCAGATGGGAAGCTGCCATGCAAGGCTCCCCAAGTTCTGCTTGGCACAGGGAATTCCCATTCCTTTCTGCTTTCAGCCAGGGAAGAAATGAGAGACAGCATGAGGGTCAGGATACCTGGGTTTTATTCCAGCTCTGCCACTCAGCCACGCTGATGTCCTTGGCAAGTTAATTCACCTCTCCGTGTAAGTTTTTACCATCTCAGCCTTCATCTTGTCTATTTAAATCATCAGCTCTTTGGAGCAGTGACTGGCTCTAAATGCACATACAGTACCTGGCACACTGGGGCCCTGGGAGATCTCTAGGTGCAGCAGAAAATAATAATGAATATATTCTGTGAGAACAGCCAATCTCTTGATATTTCTACACTCCCACTTCAATTCCTAAGTGAGACAGATGGAAAGAAGCCATGGCCATCTACATACAAATACAAAGGGCTCAACCTTTCAACACCAGAAGCACAGGCCTTTACCATACACACACACACAAGACATCACTGGCACAAGAGAAGCTGCTGAACATGCCTTGAGTTATCTAAATACAATACTCTACCCAGGCAAATAGTTGCTTTGAAACACTCATTTGAGTACCAAACATTTTATAAATGTTCAAAATAAGGGCGTGAACATACTTCCTTGATCTCCCTGGGCAGAGGAAGAAGTCCTAAGAATCTACAGCATGCACCACAATGGGTCCCAGGGATCCATTACCGTTCATTACATAAATATTCATTTTATCACTTACTCTCACTACTTCATCTCTCACTTTGAGAAATGGTGCTATACATACTAGGGCTATATTGTGACAGGTAGCCTATATGGCAGTACAGAGACCTACTGCCTGGGGAGAATCACACTGCATAGTACCTCTCCTCCCTAACCCCTACCACGATCTTTGGGGTGCAAGGGCCATGAGAACACCATGGTATCCCTTGTGATGGTGCAGAGTGCTTCTCCACGGTACCCGATCGCTGCAGGCTGGAGAGGGGTATAGACTCATCTCGGTGTCCTTGGGCAATATGCCCTCCCCCAGAGGTGCATGGAGGGAGCAGTCCCCATGCTCTTCATCCACCTCCAAGCACAAGGGCTGAAATGGGCTCAAACCCTTCTACAAGAAAGTGGGGAATCTCGTCCCCTTCTCCCGGCAATTGAGCAAGGGCTAAGGCACTGTATCTTTATGATATAGGGACAGAAAATAAAAATAAAGGTCTCTTTGTTACCTTAGGTCGTGACACTTCAGATGGTCTCTGTCACTTTGGTTTTGCTGGAGGTGTTAGTTGAAGGACTCAGCCATATGGACTAGGAGCTTTCTTAGCAAGCCTTGAAAAATCAGATGTGTTGAATCTTTAAAGAGATCCTTCCTTCCAGCTCTGACAGGTGTGAAGGGTTAAATAGGCCATAAAATGAATTCCAAATTAATCAACTTGAAGGAAAATCACTTCATCTCTAAATTAATCAAGGCTCCCTCCCTTGGTATCTGTGATGTCATAAACCTACACGTTCACCAAACATCAATAGATTCTTCCAGAAATCATTCCCCTCTAGGAAGGGCATTTACTCCCCAAATTAAATACTTACCTGGATAATTGGCCATTTGCATGCACAATGGAGGTGCATTCAAATTTTGGATGTGCAGTTAAAGCCACCACCAATTATCTAGTTCTACTCACTTCTCCAGCTTTTGTAGGTTTAATTCAGGATGTTAGTACTATATAGCTGCATGTAACTGAGCAGAAAATTACAGACAGATCGGAGACTCCCATTGCATTAGTACACAATACAAATGAACCATGTTTAACAGTGGGGGTCTGAAACAGGCAATGCTGGAAAGAGCTGTCCTGCTAACTTCAACATGCATCTCCCATTCTAGAATGCTTTGCTATATAGATCCTTACCGGGGACACAACTGCTTTTGATAGCAGTTGAGGAGAGGCCCAGGAGGCATGCCTGGTGTTCTTTGTCAAGCCCAGCTCACTACAGATACACTTGTAGGCATGATCTAGGAAATGATCTAGTTAGGACACCTACACACTACAGGCATCATCAGGCTGAAGCACTATCCAGGCTTGTATTGCAATTGACAGCTGCTTCACTAGCTACACTGTTATCTTCCAGCCGGCCTAGACCATTTCTAGCCCATAGAAAATATGTTCTTCCCACATATGTAGGTATTTATGTTCTCTAGCCTTCATGGGCTGGCCAGAACGCACAGCCATATGAATCTCTGTATTTGTTTCCATGCATTTCAAATATTTGGATTCGGAAGCATATTTTGGGGTTCATTTTGACACATACTCTGTAGCTAAGCCACCAACCACCTGTTTCAGGCTGGTGCCTCTCTAAATCACATGATGTGCCTCAGATACCTTTTCATGAGGAGGGTAGCTTAAGGATATCTGACTCAGCTGGCTTGATCTTGTGCAGCTGATCCTTTCATTCAGCAGCCGCTCACAATGGAAGTTAGTGGATCCTTGGACTAATTTTAATGAGGTTTTCTTCTTGTGATGAGCTTTTGAAGAACATGCACTCAGAACACAACTGTTTAGGAAGACTCTGCAAATCCCTACTATGTCCAAGCCTAGAGGTTTCAAGCCCATCATTGATTTCTGTAGCAGTGGCCTTCAAAATGGGCATCAGGAGCTTCAAATCTGTCAGCAAAACCACTGTTAGGCATTCATATACTGGGGCAAAATTCACTGCGAGTGTAATAAATTAGAGATAAATCCCATGGATGAATTGTATCCCCCACTGAGGAAGGATGATCCAGTGATTAGTACGTTACTCAGCAGACAGGGCTTCCATTCCCTGCTCAACCACAGTGCCTGTGTGCTCTTGAGCGAATCACTTTGTCTCTTTGTGCCTCAGTTTCCCCCCATGCGTAAAATGAAAATAATAGCACTTCCCTGTCCCACTGGGGTGTTGTGAGGATTAATGCATTAAGGATTGGGAGATGTTCAGACAATACGGTAATGGGGCCCAGACCACAGATATTGTTATATGTTAAACTTATAGCAAACTTTACATGCCCAGTTCAAGTTGCTAATTCTGATCAGTCCCAACACGGTGACCCATAGGTTCATGGCTGACTATCCTGCCAGAAAGCTACTTGTGATACTAGTGGCTGTAGAAAGTCAACAGGGACCCTTGGCATGTCCATATGTGTGTCAGTGTTAGAACTGTGTGAAATGAACAGCTTTGCATGAGTGACATTTCACCAGCCTAGCAATACAATAGACACCAGGAACCAAATTCTGCTGCTCTCAGCGACACCAGTGGAAAATTTAGTAAGTGGCAATGCTTAATTTGTGCCAGTGCTGAGCCCCGGCACCTCTAGGGTTGGCAGTTCACTGCCCTAGCACCTCTGAGCTGGCTGCATCAGTTATGAATGTAAAAAATTACTTGAGCACTGGCACCTTAATTGCTTGAGCCCAGCACCTCATTCGCTAGTAAGTGGTGTAACACCACATTTACACTCATGTAACTTCTAGCAGAATTTGGCTTCTGAAGGTTATCAGCTGGTGTCAGCAAAGCCAAATGCAAAGAGATGCAAAGTCTGCCACAGCTGGCAATAGGAAGAAACAGAAGAAGCTTTTGCAGGAGGAGGAGATGAATAGACTCTACCACAGGCATTCTCAAACTGGGGGTCAGGGCCCCTTAGGGGAACACGAGGTTATTACATGGGGGGGGTCACAAGCTGTCAGCCTCCACCCCAAACTCTGCTTTGCCTCCATCATTTATAATGGTGTTAAATATATAAAAAGTATTTTTAATTTGTAAGTGGGGGGTCGCACTCAGAGGCTTGGTATGTGAAAGGGATCACCAGTACCAAAGTTTGAGAACCACTGCTCTACCATCTATTCAGTTATTGTAAAGAGAACTCGGTATCTTAAAAAAAAAATCATCACATTCCAGTATGTCACCAGAACAAATACAGGTTATTGTTGCCAAAAGGACCAGAGAGCAATTCCTTTAGAAGATCGCTGCCGTGTTAGATTGTGAATGAACGTTCTGATGTGGTGATTGCAGGGGAAAGTTCATTTCATCCCAGGCAGTCAGCCAAGTGCTCAGTTCATGTTAACACTCTTCCACCAGGGCTTAAGAAGAGCATACCACAAACACAAAGATTTATATCAGCGTAGGGTGGGAACAGATCCAAACACTGGATTTCAGCAGGTTTGGTGATGCAGCAAAGAAAAGACAAAAAAAACCTTAGACACTTAAAAGAAGATCACACAATGTTATGTTATGGCATCGTGTTGCTGTTTGGTTTCATTTCAGAATCATTGAGGAGGGTAGAGTGGGAAGGGGGATGGAGGGGGGTGTTGGATGTTTTAGGGTAGTGGTTATCAATAGGGATGGGTGGAAAACGAGAATTCCATTTTTGCAAAAAATGTTGAGGTGTGGGCATTTGTTGTCATTATGCATCAGAATGAAACCGGGACCTCTCCAAAAAAAGTCATTAACCCCCCACCCTCCCCCACACACACACACACACTCCACCACCATCACCCACACCCACTCAGCTTGGAGACATGGGTTCAAGTTCCTGCACTGAATCAGGCAGAGCAGGCATTTATACCTGGGATTCCCACATCCCAGTTGAGTGCCGTTACCAACTGGCTATTCTTGGGTGGGCATCTGGCTGGCCCTCTGTTTTGACCAGAAATTCCATCCTGGATCTGAGAAATCTTCCCAAATAAATTTTTGTCGAAACTCCCCCCCTCCCCGCAACCCCCGAAGAGTTTTGGTTTTGATAAGTCAGTATTTTCCAACAAAAAAATATTGCATCAAAAAATTCTCAACCAGCTCCACTCCTAAGCCTTTTCCATACTCCTCTCTCTCAGAGGTTCCCCTCTCATCTAGCATTATGGAAGGGACATGATGGTCTCATGTTTCAGTGAATCACTAACAGGATAAAGAACTTCTTTTAAAAGATGTGTCATGATATAATGCCTAGTCTAGAAGACCCTGTTCTGTACAGTTTACGTTCTAAACAGACAAGAGAAACAAAGAGGAGAAGTAAAAAAGAGACACAAAGAGATGAAGTGAGACTACTGCCTATCATAGTCAATACTGTCTCATTGTTTCCTGGTACTTCCTCATCTGGCTGTATCCTCCTTTGTATCTTGACTTATACTTAAGTTTAAGCTCTTTGGGGCAGGGAGTCTATTTGCTCTTTGTTTGTACAGTGCCTAGCACAGAAGAGCCTCAGTCATGGATCAGGACCCCACAACGCGTTACAGCAATAAAAACAAGGTGAAGTGACTTGCCTGTTCATTGTTCCTTACTCAGGGCCCGATCATGTCCCATCGAACCCTGTGCAAATACTCATTTCAGAGGGAGTTTTGCCTGAGTAAAGAGTGCTGAGGAAGGTAGTAGATCAGTTCAGTCAGAAGAACTGCACAGATATTGTAGAACAAATCACTAACCAATGACTGTATATAACTGAACTGGACTTGTATTTTATTTGTGTTATTTTGTCACCTTTCTTTACCTAAGGTCACCTTTTCTTCCACTCTTGCCAAGCCTTCTCAGTACCTGGCGATATCACAACATAACCTTTACATAGGGGTCACTGGAACATATGGATGGAAAAATGTGAGCTTTGCAGATTCAGAACATCTGGTTCAAAATCCTCTCCGAGGTCCTGTACTGGAGCAAGGAAATACCAAGCATTCCATTTTAGAATTGTTATCACATATGGACGTATGGTTATGTGCTTCTGTAATGGAACAGTGTCAAAAAATACCAAGCCAGGAAGATTTTTTTTGAGGAGAGGAGAAAGGGAGAGCGAGGGTGGGAATTAAGATATCCCAAAGCTGTGGATCCACTCCTTTTAGGTTGGGAGTCTCATTGGAATTAGAAGGGAGAGCCTGAATCGATTATGTGATACTGTGGTATACAGAGAGGTGCAAACTGTTCTTGACTTGCAGGATTTCAAGAATCAGAGGGGTAGCGGTGTTAGTCTGGATCTGTAAAAAGCAACAAAGAGTCCGGTGGCACCTTATAGACTAACAGACGTATTGGAGCATAAGCTTTCGTGGGTGAATACCCACTTCATCAGACGCATGAGACACAGGATTTCAAGAGGTGCTAAAGATACTCAGGCCTTTGCAGGATTGAAGCCATAGTATTCTACCTCTTCAAAGTGCTCAATGCCCTTTAGCCAACTAATCCTCATGCCTCAGGTTGTAAATCCTGTTTTACAATACTCGAAACAAAAGCTCAGAGTAGAGCTTCAGTTACACTGTAACGACACAGGGCTATGTTATGGATAGCCTTGCATGAGTGCACAGGAAGAGAAGGGACTCAAGGAGCCATCTTTGCCCTCCTCTTCTGTTCATCCTGTTGCGGTATTTCTAAAATTCAGCCTTTCCTCTCTATCCCAACCTTATGCTCTGGCCATCTCCCATCCTCATTACTTGCAATGTCCTCCTTCTGGGTCTTTGATAATAATCTCACCTTTCTCCAGCTGGTCCAAGATTCCACTTCCGTAATCTTCATTTTTAGCCTACTATTTTGTTTCTCTCTCACTCTCTCTTTGTGCATGGGTGTGTGTCTCGCTCTCTGTTTCTGTCTTTCGCACACACACACGTGCATACACACATGCACACACACTCCCCCTACCTCACACCCTTGGAACAACTTCTCTGGCTCCTGAGTGGGCTAAGCATTAAATGCAAGTTTCATGTTCTTGCTTTCAAAGCCCTGGATTATCACAGCTCCGGCTCACGTCATGGGCCTGATCTCCTATCACATTGGTTAAGCACAAATCCTCATAGCTGATTCTCATTAGTCCCTAGATAATGGCCTTAGTGAAGTGGCAGCACCACAGTGTGTTGCAGTTCAGCAAATTAGACTGTCCTGTCAATGGATGATACGTTGCATTGGGGAGCATTATGATAGTTCAAACTCTGCTGTAAATAGTTCTGAAAGGAACCATATCTTATATGGTATGAGAATTATGGAAGATAGCTGTATTTAGGCTTGCTGCCCAGGACTGTTGTTCTCAGAGTAAACATTTTACTTTCCTCTGCTTCCAGTCCACAACCAAAATAGGAGAGCTTTGTCTAAAATTAACTAAAGAGGCTCTTTCATCTTCAGGCCATTTGGATTTGAGACTTCAAGTAATGCTTTAAGAAGAGTCTTTTTTTTTTTTTTCAGCAGACTCCTGGAATTTCTGGGCTGGGTGCCCTTGGCCAGATAAACATGAGGTCTTCATAAGTGGGAAATAGATTTTTATCTCCATGTATCTCTTTTTCTGTAATTTTAAAATATTTTGGCTAGAGTGCCACACTTCAAAGTCTGTGACATGCCTTCTTGAGGGTTTGTGTGTCTATTAATACACAGGACTCTAACATGAGCTCTCACTTAGTGCCTTGTTGTGGGACAGACTTGGATGGCTATCGAGTATAAAAATGAGAACAGGGTGTATTTCAGCATCAGGACATTTCAGGTTACGATGGGCACTTTTCAAAAGCTCGTTCTAAATGATGACAGGTTGTGGTTCTCTAAAGAACCAGAAAGTATCTTGCAATAAGGGCTTCAGAAAGACCAGCTATGTAAACTACACTACAGTTGCCATTTCAGATGTATTCATTTCAGAAAGAGAAAACTGCAATGATTATTTATAACACTTAATTGCCTGATCCTGGTCCCATTGAAGGCAATTAAAGACTTCTCTGGGACATGGGTTCTAATCATGACCGTGACTCTGGACTGTGACATGTCTCAGGCAAATCTCTTAGCTTCTCTGCCTCAGTTTCCCTCTCTGAAAAATGTGGAAAACAATCTATGTTTACCTAAAATAAGCCGATTGTAAGGACTGGCTAGACATATATGTACAGGACAAGTACCTTGCATTTCTAGAGTGCTCTTAAAATACTTTTAGAACCATAGTCTGCAAAGTTATATTTTGTGGTTCCCTAGCAAGAAAAAAAAAAAAACCTAGTGTTTCTAAGGAGGACAGCAAACTCAGTCTGATGGCTGGTGTAATGCAGTCCTGATCTGCCAGACAAGATCTTCGTTATAGATAGTGTCACAATTCAGATTTGGCCAAAATTGATTTCTTACTCCAAACCCAACGTTTTATAAACTTATCTGTAACTCAATAACCCCCTTTTTTGTCCTATGACTACAAGGGTGTTAATAGCCCACTCTACCTTGAACGGTTCCTTAGAACATGTGCTAAACTAGCTGTTTGATCTTGTACACCTCTACCCCGATATAATGCTGTCCTCAGGAGCCAAAAAATCTTACTGCGTTATATCAAACTTGCTTTGATCTGCTGGAGTGCGCAACCCTGCCCCCCCAGAGCGCTGCTTTACCGCGTTATATCCAAATTCATGTTATATCGGGTCGCGTTATATCGGGGTAGAGGTGTATTTAGCTGTAACACTCTCCGTACCTTTCCAAGACCTGAGGAAGAGCTGTGTGTAGCTCGAAAGCTTGTCTCTTTCCCCAACAGAAGTTGGTCCAATAAATGATATTACCTCACCCACCTTGTCTCTCTAATAATCTGAGACCGACACAGGTACAGCACCACTGCATAGACTGATGGCAGTCACATGAACGCTATGAATACAAGCATATGATATTCGGTAAAACTGGGATGCAGGAACAAGTGGGTGGGTCAGCTTTTGTGGCCCGCATCATGCGGGAGGTCAGACTAGATGATCATAATGGTCCCTTCTGACCTTAGAGTCTATGAGTCTATGAGTCACTTCAGAATTGCAGTCTGCTTTCTCTGTCCCTCCATTACAAAAATCATATGCAGGACACCAATCCCAGGTGTTGCTTGTAACTGCCTTTCTCCATTTTGAGGTCAGCTCAATCTAAACTACACTCCACAATGATTTAACATAGAAAGTGCCATCACAGAAAAACACTTAGTTTAGCCTTTAAGAATTAATGACTTTAAAAAAAATAAAAATAAAATCAAATCTATGGAATTGGAAACATGCTCTATGAAAGGTATTCTGGAAGCTTTAACAACAAAGAAACCACAAAAGAATAATTAGCACTGATACTTTGCACCAGATAACACATTTTTTATCCGAGGATCTCAAAGCACTTGACACAGGTGAGTATTCTCTCTACTTTGCAGAAACTGAGGCACAGTGAAACAAAGGGACTTCCCCAAAGAGCGTGAATCAGTGGTAGAGCTAGGACTAGAACCCATACCTCCTGATTTTCAGTCCTAGCCACTAGATCACACTTCCTTAGGATGCAGGTGTTCAACTACTGAAGTCAAGTACTGGTTGGCAGTGTGGTCCTCTACTCAATGGAGAAGGTGAGCTGGTAACGGAAGATGATAGGAAGGCAATGCCTACTTTGCTTCAGTCTTCTCACAAAAAAATAACATGTGACCTGATGACTAGCAAAGTTACCATAGACAATAAAGGGGATGGAATGCAGATCAGGATAAGTAAACAACATGTCAGAGATCTTCTGACCAATCTGAAATAGTTCAAATCAGCAGGACTGGATACTATTCACCTGAGGGAAGGAATTAGCTGATGAAATCTTTGAGCTACTGGCAATAATATTTGAAAACTCATGGACGACAGGAAAGGTCCTGGAATACAGAAGAAGGGCTAATGCAGTGCCTATCTTTGAAAAGACCCCTGGTTGAGAACCACTGGTTTAGACACAACAAATCCTGCATCTTGGCCGGGGGTTAGCCTAGATGAGCCCTGTGATTCCTTCTAACCCTATAGTTCTAGGATTCTATAGTTCTGTTCTGAAACAAAGGATGTCAGGGAATGAGCAGACAGGTGAAGAAAAGAATGGGAAACATTATATAGAATTAGAACTGGTTGAAATTTTTCAAGTGATAAATTTTCTTACCAAAAATAGGTTTTTGATCAAACAACTTTTCACTGGAAAGAGTAATTCATCAGTAATTGCTGATAAAATTATTTGAAATGAAATTAAAGTTTTCATTTTGAATTGCATTTTTCAGTTCAGTTTTCAAAAAAGTGAAAGGTTTCAGGTTTGAGTTTTCAATTTTTGAATTTTCAGATTTCTTTTTTCCCTTTTCTGGTAAACTTTGCCCCTGTCCTGTCTCACCCAACCCCCACCAGAGAAAGAGAGAGTGTAAATGAATCAAAAGAAAGTGGGGAAAGTCCACATTCTTCCCCCGTGTACTTCCCCCCCCCCACTCCCTGTGGAAAAAGTTGGACACAAAAAAAAAAAGTAAAAAGTTGGAAGGGAAGAGAGAGACTTTTTAAAAATTGAAAAGTGTAAAAAAAAAAAAGTAAAAGTGATGATGAAGGAAAGTGCTACTTTCTAGACTGACATACAGTGTATTATATTAAAAACATAACTTTACAATTTTCCAGTTGAAAGGAGTAAAAAAAAAAGTTTCCTCGAACTTTCTCACAGCCAAAAGCCCCAAACCAAAAATTCAAAACTGAAATCAATGTTTTCATTCGTATGGAAAATTTTCATTTTGTTTCAAAATTTCCCTAAAAATATCAGAATACATGTTCAAAAAATTTGATTCACATTTTGCGAGTGTGTGTGGTGGGAGGGGGAAGAACACAACAAAAAGTAGGTTTTTGACCAGCTCTATGAAATACCACATGGTCTAGAAAGTCCATTTAGATGCTAAGAAAAACACAGGACCCTGGAATTGGAAATACAGACTGAACACATCCATTAAAAATGAAACTCAAATATTCAATTAGGAAAACCGTGTACGACTCCAAAAAGAGATCAATATAGTTTAACTGTCAATACACTTTGTTGTCATTGCAAACAATACACCCATAAAGCCAATCAAGCAAATCTATGATCACTTATCAAAGTAAGTGGTTTTTCCCAGCAGCTGGAGGATCAAAAGAATAATAGGCTTTTAAGTCTGCAGACTGCATCAGTGCAGTTCTTCACATTCAAATACACCTTTGTGTATAGGGCTGTAAAGCACTTTGGGATCCTTTGGGATCCAAGATGCTATCGAAATGTATAATGATGTTATTAAGCACACCAAGACATGGAAGAGCCAAAATTACTGACCTTTGCACTTGGTAATTTGGGAAGAGAATTTTAAATGTAGGAGGTCCAGATTGTGCATCCTTTACATTGAATATCGCTAGCTCACATGAGTATTCCCATTGGGACTGCTGCTAGGTACTATTTGGGGCTAGTAAGGGCTGGAGCAGACCTACATACTCCTCCGTATAGGGATCATGGCTTATTTGCTTGTGCAGTACTGATCACAATGCTAGTAACTTCCATATAACACTACTGCTCGTGGGAGAGAGTGAAAAGCTGCCCTCTTCACCTGATCGGTGTTCCAGTCTCTGATGTATTGAGAGACTGATACTATTTGTAGGCCTGCCTGAAGGCTGCAAGTATGCTCTCCACTCCTTATATAAATAACCCCTCCCCATCACCCCTCAGGGGACCGGATCCCTTCCATCTCCAACATAGTAGGAGTGGGGAGGGAAAAGGCCATTGAGCCACACCCCAAAGGCCAGCAGAACATAAGACGAGGAGCCTGCTTCCTTATGAGGGCAAGAAGATCCCATAGAACAGGGTTTCTCAAACTTCATTGCACCGCAACCCCCTTCGGACAGCAAAAATTACTACACGACCCCAGGAGAGGGGACCGAAGCCTGAGCCTGCCCGAGCCTCGCCAAAGCCCGAGCCCCAGCACTCCAGGTGAGGGGACCAAAGCCCAAGGGCTTCAGCCCCAGGCAGGAGGCCTGTAAACTGAGCCCTGCCACCCAGGGCTGAAGTCCTCGGGCTTTGGCTTCAGCTCTGGGCAGTGGGGGCTTGGGCTTTGGCCAACAAATCTAATGCCAGCCCTGGTGACCCCATTAGAATGGAATTGCAACCCACTTTGGAGTCCTGACCCACAGTTTGAGAACTGCTGCCACAGAAGGTAAGAGCAGATGGCCCCAAGCCTGGCTGAAAGTCAGCTGAGGGGATGAGTAAAGATTGGAGAGCCCCAAACCTCTCCATAAAACACCAAGTTTCAGAAGGGGTCTTGTTTACAGTATGTGGTTTGAAGCCATTTAGGATCAGTGCCTTTAATGGGTGCACCTAGACAGCCTCCATGTGGCATCTCATCTCCACCTAGATTAGACTTATAGGTGTGATTTAAGTGGAGCCATTATAACATTCTTGTCATCAGTAGATCTCAAAACACTTTACAATGAAAGTCACTATCATTATCCTCATTTTACAGATGGGTAAACTGAGGTACAGAGGGGTGAAGTGACTTGCCCAAGATCACATAGCAGACCAGTGGCAGGAATAGAACTCTTGAGTCCATCCTGTGTGCTATCCACTAGTCCATACTGTCTCCCCATAGTGAATTATCTTAGAGATTCAAGGCAATATTGGCTTACAAATGAAGGGGTCATTTACTTACCAATGAAGCCTTTACATTATCTTCCAAAGAAAGGATTCTTTATGAAGCCTTCCAGTGCGCTGCAGTTCTTTCACACAAGCAAAGAGTTCTGACATTCTAGGGATCCTACTTGCTCTGACTTGACTTGCCATGACATTTTGAGCCACTGTTATCTTCCCATTCCCTCCCCCACAAACCTTGACATCTCCTTGTGCTGGCAGCCCTCCATCGAGCTGAGGGTGATGGGATGGAGTGCCTTGTACGTATGATACATACCAAAGGTGGAAGTGTTGGATGAATTTTTGGAAGCAAAATTTCCAAACCTATCTCGAGTTGGACTGACACGGAAAACTAAAGAAACTCGTCTATAAAGTCTCTCTTTAAAGTCTAGTCTGGACCAACTTAATTAATGTTGGTCTTGGATTTGGGATGGATTAAACCTCAACTAGTTTGGGCAATATCAAGCATCCCTTGCTTCAATACTTTCTGGCTGATTCCACTGTAGCCACTCAATCCTGCTTGGAGGACCTCTCCACTGCTCCTTTCCTAGGACGAGTGTGGCAGGACCCTGAGGCCTCCAGCAGGGGGCCTCTGGGCCTAGTCCAACCCGTCACCTCCGTCCCCCTCCCCCCCGGCCCCTGACAGGATTGGGGGGGTAATTCTGTACAGGGTACTCTCTTTTTACCCCCTGTTTAGCCCCATGTTAGCAGGGTCTTCCCCCTCCCAATTTCCACTCCATCTCTACCCCCTTCCCAAACAAATCAGTGTTTTTTTCTAGTCTATCCTTAAAAAGGTAGAAGCTGCTGCCCCTTTGTGGGTCATGCTATTTTTGACCCTGTGGAAAATGTTCTGAGAGTGTTTTCTAGACTCTCCTGAGATTTGGAGGGAGGGTATTCCTGAGGCATGGGGTCTACAGAAGCAAAGAGAAAGAAAGTACCCATTCTTCCCCCACTCCTCTCCTAGATGACATTGTATATAACATGCTGTTAAGATAATTAGAGAATCATTCTTTTAAATCTTTGTCTTTTAGAGAAACCTACATATGACTTAAATTGGAGGCATAATAGTACAAGGTACCAAGTGCTCTCAACTCCCACTTATTACATGAGAGTTGATGGCATGTGGCACCTCATTGGAATGGATTTCTAAACTTCTACCTGATCTAGTTCCTGCCCTACATGGTAAATCTCATTGAATAATACGGAGTTCTCATTAAAAATGGGACTTGCTTTCTGCAGGAGAGATGGAATGTTAAAGCTGCAGAAGTGGAAAGACTGGATCTGGATGAATAGTTGTGCCAGTGTTTAAATGAATTTGTGTAAGACACACTGACACTCCTTTTCACTTCCCATGAACTTGGAAGGGACTGTGTTTTGCTAGCAAAAATGTTCATGAAAAACAAATTCCAAAGTCACATGCAGGAGGAATGTGAAAATCAAATGTTTCCCAGGGTTCAGTATTCATGCTTGGTGTACATGTGTGCTCATCCAATCAAGGAACAGATATAAAATGGTGACTTTCAGGATTGGTCTAGTCTATAAAGTTAGGTTGATGTAAGGCACCTTGCATCAACCTACCTGTGCCTGGGTCTACACTCAAATTTGTTTCCTGCAGATGTTAGTGCCCTGTTATAGCTATGCAGTAACACCATGTCGCCGAATAGTGTGGAGCTATGATCAACACACTGTGGTTGACAACGTGAGTGTAGACAGTGTGTGACCTATGTCGACCTTAACAGTCGTCCAGCAGCTGTCCTATAACGTCTGGCACTGACTGCTCTGGCACAGTTGTGAACTCCACTTGCCAGGGGGTCACAGAGACAGGAGCTTTCCCCTTTAAAAGCCCTGCAGATTTTTGAAATAACTTTTCCTGGTTGCCTTGCTGGATGAGCACACCAGCAGCTCTCCCTTCTTGTGTGCAGCTGACCAAATGCCCATGCTGGCTACATGCAGGGGCGGCTCTATGTATTTTGCCGCCCCAAGCATGGCAGTCAGGCAGCTTTCGGCGGCGCGTCTACGGGAGGTCCGCTGGTAACGCGGATTCGGCGGCATGCCTGCGGGAGGTCTGCCGGTCCTGCGCCTTCGGCGTACCCGCCGCCGAATTGTTGTCGAAGCTGAGGGACCGGCGGACCTCCTGCAGGCATGCTGCCAAAGGCTGCCTAACTGCCGCCCCCCACGGCTTGCTGCCCCAGGCACGCGCTTGGTGCGCTGGTGCCTGGAGCCGCCCCTGGCTACATGCCCTAAACACATGTGTTGCTCCTGCCCATAGTAGAAAGACTGGAGCTTGGAGGCCTGAGGGGAGAAGAGGCTGTGCAGGCACAACTACTGAGCAGTCATAGGAACGTGGACATCTCTGAGCAGATTGCTCAGACAATGCAGGTGAAGGGGTACAACAGGGATCAGCAGCAGTGCCATGTGAAAGTAAAGGTGAATGTGTAGCCAAAATGGACATGAATGTTTTTGCCCTTGTTAAATTCTGTTCATTTCTTTCAGAAGTTTTTATTGTATTTGTTTTCCAACCACACATAGTTTTTGCACTGTTTTGGTATGCAGTAAAATTCTATTTTGGGAGGGGTGGAGGGGCGGGAATTACTTCATCTTTATTATTTCACCACACATGTTGTAGAATGTCTAGTGAGAGTGAAAGCACCCACTACTTCTTATGGTACAGGGTGACAGAATTCATGGGATCAGTGACACTCAGTGTAGTAATTATAAAATATACAGCAAGCACTGAAAAACTAATGGGTGCATTAACAGACAGTGTTACATTCATAAACATACCCCAGCACCACATAATTCCTAACAAGCCTAAAACTTTAGGACCAGGTAGAGCATAATCCACCACACCACAGCACTGTGAAGGACGCTTAAAGTGCTCTTTCAAGGCCTTCCTGAACCATAGAACTTAGCACTGAGCTCTCCTAATAGCTCCCCTGTGTCTGGCTGTTCAAACTGCAGACGGCCACTCCACCTCCGTGGCAACTTTTCCCCCTTTGCTTCACAGATATTATGCAGGACACAGCAGACAACTGTAATCATTGGGATATTTTTCTCAGCGATCCAGCCTTGAGAATAAACAATGACAGTGTCTCTTCAATCTACCAAACACACATTCAACTGCATCTTGGCAGGGGGCTAGACTAGATGACCCTTGTGGTCCCTTCTAACCGATGGTTCTATGATTCTAACTCTCATTCTGCACCTGCTGAGCTGGTACACCTCTACCTCGATATAACGCGACCCGATATAACACAAATTCGGATATAATGCGGTAAAGCAGTGCTTCGGGGGGCCAGGGCTGTGCACTCCGGTGGATCAAAGCAAGTTCAATATAACGCGGTTTCACCTATAACGCGGTAAGATTTTTTGTCTCCCGAGGACAGCGTTATATCGAGGTAGAGGTGTAGTTTAATCTTTCCTTGGTACAGTTGAGGTGGCCGGTGTACGGCTTCATCACCCATGGAAGTAAAGGGTGGGCTGGGTCCCCCAAGCTCACTATTGGTATTTCAACATCACAAATGGTAATTCATCAGTCAAGAAAGAATGTTCCCTGCTTGCATCTTTTTGAACAGTCCTGTATTCTTAAAGATGTGCATCTTTCCTGACCAGCCACACTGGTGTCATTGAAATGTCCCCGGTGAGCCACAACGCTTGCATAGATATAGAAAAGTAGCCCTTTCTGTTGATGTTCTCTGTGGCAAGGTGGTCTAGTGTCAAAATAAGGGTATGTGTGCCATCTATTACCCCACCGCAGTTCGGCAACCCAATTGCTACAAATCCATCCACTATGTCCTGCACATTGGTGAGAGTCACAGTCCTGCATAGCAGGAGACGATTAGTGGCCCAACACACTGGCATGATTTCCAAAATGATTTCCCGCTGACCAGTAGCAGTCCAGTGATGCAATCTTCCACAGTGAATCTCCACTCACTTCTCAGCCCTCAGTGCAGCTCTCATTCTAGTGTCCCTGAGCTGGAGGGCTGAGGCGAGCTCAGCACACAGATCTAGGAATGTGGCCTTTTGCATCCGAAAGTTCTGTAGCCGCTGCTCATTGCCCCAAATTTGCATTATGATGTGATCCCACGAGTCAGTGCTCATTTCTCAAGCTCAGAAGCAGCACTGCAGTTCTGCCATGGGCTCACCTACTAACTAGAGCTGACTGGGAATTTTCAGACTAAAAAAAGTGTTTTTTATTGGAAGATGCTGCTTTGTCTGCACCAAAACATTATCATTCTGATAAACTTTCTCGGGTCCAGGGTAGAATTTCTGGTCAAAACTTGAGAGCATAAGAAAGACCCCAAAATAGCCGTGTGATTAGGGCACTCATCTGGACAGAGCAGGGACTACACCCTGGGTCTCCCACATCATAGATAAGTGCCCTAATCACCCATCCCAGAGCCAACAGTTGGGTTTTCCTCTTGTGTTTTTTGTTTTTTAGAAAAGTTTCAAAAGGTCTCGTTTTCATTCTAATGCAGAACAAAGAAAACTTTTCAAAATCTCATTTCTTTTGCAAAACAAAAGTGCTTGTTTCCAACCAGTCCTACCGCTATCTGCATTCATTTCACACTCCCATGAGGTGGGCCATATTGTAGAGGAAACAATGGACTCCATTCAGGTCTACAAGGAGGGAGGTCTCAGAAAGCAACTCTCCTATCAGGCCCCCTTACTCCCCCAGGGCTTTCGTGGAGGGAGAATGACAGATCCGTGGTTCCCTCCATTTCATCTTTCCCAGCCAACATTCACGAGTTCAGATTGGCCTCATGAAAGCTGAGGGGATGATCATGCAGACTGATACTATTTGCTGACATTATTCCATTGTAACTAACCTCACTGGACATTTTATACTACAAATTCCCAACACTGACTTTCCAGTCACTTATAGTTGAGTCAATAATGGCAAACACTATAAAATAGACATTGTGGGCTGGTCTACACTGGGGGGGAGGGGGAATCTATCCAAGATACGCAACTTCAGCTACGCGAATAGCGTAGCTGAAGTCGAAGTATCTTGGATCGAATTACCTGGGGTCCACACAGCGCGGGATCGACGGCTGCAGCTCCCCCATCGACTGTGCTACCACCGCTCGCTCTGGTGGAGTTCCGGAGTCGATGGTGAGCGCGTTTGGGGATCCATATATCGCGTCTTAACGAGACGCGATATATCGATCCCAGATAAATCGATTGCTACCCGCCGATATGGCGGGTCGTGAAGACGTACCCTGTAATAAGAGCAATTTTCAGCAAGTTAGATGGCAGGTGATGGTTAAAATTAGCTTATAAAGGAAATGTACTTACAACCTTATCAGAGAAGTGATTGATTTATGGTTCTCATAATGAATCCTCACAACAAACTCTGGAGGTACAGAGGTTAAGGCCAATGTTTACAGACTGTCACACTGTAGAAGTGTAGACTCACTACTAGAGCACTTCCTCGTCACTGGGTGTGGCACAGCAGCTCTCTCCTGTCTAGCACCTCTCTGCCAACAGTCAATCCAATGCCGTGGTGGTCAGGGCTGGATTAACGCAGGGGATTTAGGGGCTGCAGCCCAGGGCCCTGAGCTAAGTGAGGGGCCTGGCACAGCAGGGCTCAGGCAGGCTGCCTGCATGCCGTGGCCCCATGCCAATCCCGGAAGCAGCCGGCTGCTGGCACATCTCTGCGGCCTCTGGTAGGGGGGAGGCGGAGGCAGCTCCACGCACTGCCCCTGCAGGTCCCATTGGCTGGGAAATCAGAGCTGCGGGGGCGCTGCTTGCGGGCATGGGGAGCACACGGAGACACGTTGTCCCTCTCCCCCCAGGGATACACAGAGACGTGCCAGCAGCCAGCCGCTTCCGGGATTGGCGTGAGGCCACAGCATGCAGACAGGCAGCCTGCCGGAGTCCTACTGTGCCGCCGGCCAGGAGCCGCCTGTGGTAAGTGCCTTCCGGCTGGAGCCTGCACCCCTCACCCTTTCCTGCACCCCAACACTCTGCCCCAGTCTGGAGCCCACTCCTGCACCCAAACTCCCTCCCAGAAAAAAACTCATATAACAGCTGTTCTAAGGTAAGAAGTAGGCTAACTATATTCTACATGTTTAAGACTGAAATGTAACCACAGAACAGCTTTATGTTAATTAAAAGGCAAGTTTAGTATAGCGTTAGTTGCCTCGATGCCATAATTGTGTTCATTTTGTTTTAAATTAGGAAAAAGACTTGTATACAGGGGCCCCACAAAATTTAATAGCCCCGGGCCCACAGAAGAGTTAATCTGGCCCTGGTAGTGGTCCACCTCTTCTTGTGACTCAATTCTTTGGCCAAGTCACGTCGGAATCCACCCCTTCTTGGGTAACAAGTCAACAAACTAAAGTCCAAAACCTTGTATCAGGTCTTTGGCCCAAACTCTGGATCCTTCTTCCCCACTTTTCTCTCAGGGCTCACCATCATTCTTGTCCCATTCTCTGGCCTCATGTCACATCCCAGCTGGTGGTTGGTAGAAAAACTGGCCCTCCCACTGCACTACATCTCCCACCCTATCACCAGCAGCCATGGGGTGTTCCATCCAACTCTTCCTTACTGTTTCCTTGGACTCCTTCCCACACAACCTTTCTCAAGCCCTCTCGCCTACAACCTCTCTAAGTTAACCTGTCTGTCAGGGGGCTGGTCTCCAAGGACTCTCCTCTGGAAATTTTTAAAATCCAAACCATAAAATAGAAATGTGAACCCACTTTTTCCCTTCTTGGGCATGACTTTATGTCTATCTCAATTAAATACCTCTCAGGTCTTGCTCCCTTGAAAGTCTAGTTCCTGCCCTTTTGTCAGGGCTTCTCACCACAGTCTGCTCCACTCCACTGGCTGCTCTATATCACTCTTGGCCTTTTGCCAGACCTCTACTCCAGAGAGGATCCCATCCCAGGATCAACTCTCCCCCTGGGCTGTGTCCTCACAACCTCTCTAATCCCAGAGAGAGTGACTACCGAGTTCTGTGCTCTACCTGAAGCCCCCTTCTGCTGTCAACTGCCTCTGTTTATAATTCTCTCCCAGCCCAGCCACAGCTGAACTTCAACATCAATTAAGTCTAGCTGTCCTTCCAGGTGCAACCAGGTAGCATAACTGGCCTCTCAGTCCCGTACTAACCCATTCAGCGCCTGTGGGGGGTATACGCCCCATCACAGGCACATGAAGATCCACATCTAAATCAACAATTAGACATTTAACTAATTGGCTTGATTTTAAGAGGTGATTTTCGGCTCCCACTGAAATATATCGAAATTGATGAGATCTCTGGGTGCTCAATGTAACCCACTGGCACGTGCATGTAACAGGTCCTCTTCTGAGCCCAATCCAGGTGTTTTAAGCCACCTGTTAGACCTTTGGCGCTTTAGCTCAAGCTGTAGCAGCTCATGTATTTAGCTCTGTCTGCCCCCAGTTCGGTTAACGGAGACGGTGGTTGTCACATTCATCGTCTCTGCAAACCAGCCAAAACATGGCATTAGTTGCCAAATGTTAAATGCAAGCCGTCACATTAAAACAGATTGCATTAGGCACCTAAGCTTGTCAGCTCTGGCCTATGTGACTTGATCATAGTGGCAAAGTGAGTCAATGACACAGCTAAGAACAGAACCCAAGAGTGCTGACCCCTCATTCATTACTGTAACCACTACACCACATTCCCTCTGGTAAGGGACCAGCAACTTTACAGCCCCCTATCCATAGCTTAGTGAACGCCTGCCTTTTGTCTTTTAGGACTGGGTGTACATTATACATATGGAGCCAATTAAAACAAAAAAGGATCTACAGCAAAACACACCGTATATTCCCAATTAATCAGCTCAGTTCCTAAACTGTCATTCCTGAAACAGCTGCAGCTCTCACCTTGGTGAGAACCAAGGCTATTTTGAGAGAGAATAAGTTTCCCACCAGCATCAGGCACTGAGCCACCATCTCCACCCAAGATCTATTACTGCCTCAAGTAAAAGCAAAGTCGATAAAGCACTTCTTGTGCTCGTGAACAGGAATTCTTGAACAGATGCCAGGGCAATAAAACAAGCACATGTTTAAAAACAACATGGCACATGTGTAAGGCTCATTTCACAGAGCTGGGCACAGAGGTACTTGGGTTTCTAAGATGTCAGGTGAAGCTCTATAAGGAGCCAGTGTTGAGGCGGGGAGGGAGTAGGAGGGTGAGAAAGACACTGAAGGCTGGCATGAAGCCAACAGTTCCCAGCACAGAAAGGCATCTCTTCATAATTTCCACCTTGGGTGTTTGTTTTAAGTGTTTGCATTCCTAACAGAAAGCAGCAGCTGATGTCGTAAGAGCGTGGAAAACTCCCGCATCAGCTTTCCAAGAGATTCAATTATGGGAGGGAAATGCTTCTGATTGTGAAATTATAATGCTGTAAAAGAAAATAACACATACAGCAGCGCCTCCCAATTGGTGCTAAATCCAACCCTTCCCCTTTGGTGGCCATTCAATTACAGGGACAAGATGGGGAAAAAAACAAACGGGCTTACTGCCATGAAATGGCACATTAGTGACATTGGAGGGTGATACTAAACTGGGATGAATTGCAAACACCTGTACAGATAAATAAATATAAACCAAAGGGAGCTAAACAGGCAAGAGATAGAGGCAGGAAGAAACCAAAATAAGACTACAGCTGATACTGAAATGAAATGAATTTAGCTGATAATAATGCATGGGCATGTTTAGCACGTGGCTTTTAGGACAAGTCCTGGACACCCTGGAAACACAGACTTTGCGTAGCTCAACTTACATTTGAACTAACACTTGTTTATTACAAAGGACAAATTCAAGTGTATCTTCTCCTTATGCATTTCAGAATTAGCAATTGTTTAATAAGTCAAGAAACTGCTTGCCTAAGCCATGTCTCGACAAGACATTTGACCAGTTTTATAAGTAGGTTATTGAAATCACCCATCAGGACTGTTATTAGATTTACTTGTTTCTTTGATCTTCTTCAGCATCGTGAACTGAGTATATTTTTCCAGATCTGGAGATCAGCAATGAAACCTTACTGGCATATTTGTACTCCTATAATCCAAACTTATTCCATTGTATGGTCTGCATTAGGTTCTGTGGGAAAAGTCTGCTGTTTCAGTATTCCCCGCACCTTATCTTTTAACCAATTTCCTGTATACTTTATACTCATGTATTACAGTATCCCGTTTATTTTTGTCATTCCATCATATTTCAGTAATGTCTGATATGTCAAAATCTCCTTCCATTGTTCAAATTCCAGGCTTCTATTGCTTTTGAGCTTCTCACATTGGTGTATAGACCTTTATAGGATGAAATCCCGGCTCCCATTGAAATCAATGGCAAATCTCCATGATTTCACCCACACTTTTTGGTGTGGTTTTTTTGGCCATGTACCTATTTTTATTTAATACTTTTATCAAACGCCCTTCCCTGCCTTGCAAGATCTTTCCTTTGCCTTTTTATTTTTCTTTGCTCCCTTCCACTTTCCCCAGCAAGTGGAGCAAAAATTCTGAGTAGGAAATGCAGGCTTCAGGCCAATGAGTCTATGAAGTATGAGGAGCACCTCATAGAAGTCTTTTGAGGAGCTAAATGATGCTCACAACTGGAGGAAGAAACCAAAGGGCACTAAGGAAAATACTTGGTTCTACCAAGCAAACTAACTTCTGAAGTTTGTCCTAGATGGACAGACAGCAAGAAGTTTTGCTATCTATGCTAGCAGCAGCATTGTGGCAAATAAAGATGAGAGGCATCCAGATAGACATATTGATGAAATGTCAAAGGTTATCAGTGATCTAGTGTTTATTGAATCCTGTAAACAAAATATGTTAGTATCTGATTATCTTCCTTAGGCCAAGGTAAGTAAACTACTTGTCATCCAAAAAATAGGCAGCGTCCTTCAGGTTGAGCTTTTTCAATAATGATACAAAGCTGTGGTCCTCAAAGCACAATGAAAAGCTGTCCTTCAGTTTTCAGAGGTACCGCTCTGAAATGATTTGTCACTATTCAAAGCTAAATTTAAATATTAAACTCCACTTATTTCAGGTTTGCTGGGAAACAAACATTTTGTATGTTATGAAGAGTTGCATCTAATGCCCAGGTTACATGAGAGGACAATTGTTGGAAGGTTGAAGGTAGTAGCGAAGCCTTTCTTGCACTATTTGTTTCTGCAAAGGCCAGTGCACTCTCACTTACCAGCATGACTTGTGTCAACTGGTGGAGTGTTTCCACACACAGCACTCCCTTCAACCATGGTTGCATAGCTCTCCTATGGCATCTAGCCCACAATTCCACACACATTTCCCTGGAGCAGGTGCTCTGCCTATTGACTAATTCATTTCTTTGTTCATTGTGCCTTTTTCAAGAATTCTTTTTAGGCACAGAATGCATTCCCAAAGCAATATCACCAAGTCACTGCCACCCTCGTATTTGAGTCCCTCCTTAAGACTCACTTAATTTAAAAAGAAAACCCTCTAAGTTATTCCTTTCACTGGATTCGCAATGCATCCCATCGCCCGTGTCACAGCGCAGCTCATTTCCCCACAGCAATTCACAGAACTGTGTTTATTCTTCTCTGCCTCCCCACACTCTCCTGCTTGTATGTACAGCATCTAGCACGTGGCTGGCACTTTTCAAATATTAAACAACAATGGCATGTGCATAGCATGGTTGCTGACGCATACTAGGCCTGAACTGGGGTCCCTGGAAAATTGGCTGTCATATGATGCTGTTGTCTCCTCCTCATTTCCAGCTGCTAAGTTACTTAAAGGCAGCTAACAATGCTGTAAGTAGTTTCCTAATATTACTTTTCTATTGAAGCAGTTGCCATAGTTACCACTTGGCTGTTGTGCACTGTGTATTTATAACACCTAGATAGCTGTGGCTCACGCATACAATGCATTATGGAAAACATGCCACCGAGGTGCTATACGAAGGTTTTCGGCAAGATTTTGTGCTATTCAGTCCACACTGTCCCTGACATTATTTGAACTAAACCAGCATAGCTAAAAGCAGTCTGATGTGGTGTTACGGGGCTGGATTCAAGTATGGATGGGTTTTTTAAGGTGAACTCCTCTCCAGAGGACCTGCTATTTGGTACCAAGTCAAAGTGGGAGCCTGAGCTGAAAGGCAGTTTTGCCAGAAGGAATCACTTGAGCTAGTATTTGTTGTTTTTGACACGCAGCCTAATTAGGTCTTTAACTCCTAAGCCACAAACTCCTTAAATTAGAGAGGAAAATTTAACCAAGGGCTCTACCCCATCTGAAACAAATTAAAATAATGTCCTGCCTCACTAATCTTGCTGAAAGTCACAATAGTAAATATGCTCTGTGTTTAAGAGTTACGTTGGTCTGCAGCTAACCAGAGGCTTACGTGAAAATGAATATACACCAGCACTGGTACTTTGAAATAGCAAGTAAAAAACCCATTAATGGCTGGGATGCATCATCTAGCAATTTCCCTCTCAGACATACACAATGACAAGAGTTTGAGAACTGGATTGTTACCTGGGGCTATAGGATGTCAACATGTTCCAATAGTTAGGGCCACAAGATTCAGGAGACCTGGACTCTAATCCCAGTTCTGTTGCTGACTCGATATGTGACTTTGAGCAAGTTACTTGACCTCATTGTGCCAAATCTTCCTTTAAGGAAGGATAACCTTGTGGTTAAAGCACTGGGCTAGTACTCAAGGGATGGGGATCAATTACCACCTATGCTATTCACTTAGGGTATGTCTACACTTACCAGGGATTGACACTGTGGTGATCGATCCGCCAGGGGTTGATTTAGTGGGTCTGGTGAAGACCTGCTAAATCAACTGCAGATCGCTCTCCCATCGACACGGGTACTCCACTGGAATGAGAAGCATAAAGTAAGTCGACAGGAGAGTTTCTCCCTTCGACCCAGTTCAGTGTAGACACCGCAGTAAGTCGCCCTAAGTTATGTTGACTCCAGCTACATTATTCATGTAGCTGGAGTTGCATAACTTAGGTTGACCACCCCATAGTGTAGACCTGCCCTTATTGTGTGACCTTATGCACATCACTTAATCCCTCTATGCTTTAATTCCCCACCTGTACAATGGGGATAATAGCACTCGATTTGTCTGTCTTGTTTAGTTAGATAGTAAGCATTTCAGGTAAGGGACTGTCTCTTACTATGTGTATGTACAGTACCAGGCAAAGTGGACCCTGATTTCTGCTAGAGCCTTTAGGAACCACCAAAGTATTACTACTACTACTACTAGGGTTTTCCAATAAATCTTTCATTTTAAAATGAGTCAGTTTTAAAGTATCCACCCACTTTCGATACTGCAACAATGGGGAGAATGTAAAACTAGCACTGTGTCCCCAAATTAAAATTCACATTGCTTCCCATTTTCCCTCATAAAGACTGTAGTTGTATGTGCCTCATGTTCACATATGCATAGAGAAGGTGCAAAACTGAATTCAAATTCCTTTGACTGTCACGTGGGTGGAGGAAAGGCAGTCTCATTCAAGTCTAGGGCTCCAGTCTTAAATTGTGTTGTCTTGTATGATCAAAATCCGCTCACAGTTTCCTTGGGTAATCCTCAATCCCATACCACGACTTGAAGCAGACTTATATTACTGTTATATGTTTGTACAGTGTGTAGCACCAGACTATCCTAATCCCTGATTGTAGCATCATCTAGAGGCCACAATACAAATAAATAATAAGTCAGCAAGACAGACAAGAAACTTTGTAACTTTAACATGTCATTGCGTGCACTCATACATACATATATTTCCAGTCAATCAGCCTTGAACATGCATACTATAACTTGGTCAAAGTGAGTGAGAAGGCAGAAGCAACCCCTAACACACTTCCAGTTCTTCAGGACAGAAGCACAGAAACCGTAGCTTGTTGCTTTTATGTAATATCAATACCTAGGGTTGCTATGTAAATCAGATGTAATTATCACTAATCTCCTCAAGGGCAGAAGCATAGGAATTCTTGTTGTGCTCCTTGCCCGGCCTCCCAGTTAGATATAGCTTAGGAGAAGGATGGTGCAATGGTTAGGACATGAGGCTGGGACTTGAGATCTGGGTTTGAGTCACTGCTCCATCACAGACTGCACGTGTGATCTTGGGTAAATCACTTAGCCTTAGTGCCTCAGTTCTGCAAAATGTGGATATCACCTCTGCCCTACCTCCCGGGGTGCTATGAGGATAACTACCTAGAGGAGGTTGAGGTGTTCAGGTACTACAGTGATGGGGATATACAAGTACCTTAGAGGTGACACTAACAGATCTGGTCAGGTTAGGCATGCAAACTGGAAGGCACAATGTCCCATTATGGTACTTGTGAAGCCTTGTCTCAGGGTGGTACATGAAGATAAGGGGCAGTTTGTAGCATGGTGCTGCCTGTGTTTTGTTAGAGTGAGACCTGAAATTGGGAACTGATGGAGATGAGATTGGACAAAAGAGATCCCTGAATGAATTCCAATAGAGTGGGTGGTCTGTCAACTCCCAAGAGGTGCTGAGCTCCATCTTTCTCCCACCAGGGACAGCAAGTATGGTGAAGTTAGTGTGAAGATACACGGGTACTACTGAGATGGAGCACAACCTTTTTTTCTGGTCTAACATTAAATAGAAGACCCAGAAGAGTGGATGACTTTTTAATCACTAACGTACATATTCTACACATGTACCGCATTGGGAGACCACAACACACATTTCTTGCCAATACAGAACCCTTTTTTACTTTATATCGGGGTGTCACCACTCCCTTAATAATGTTGTCTCCCACCTCAGGCCCATTAATTCCCTGTATGCATGGCCATCATCATTTCCTTGCGGTTTATGGCTTCAGCGAGAGCCTTTCATCCCACTGTTAACCTCATTGTTACCCATTTCCTAGCCCAGTCCTTAAACAAGAAAATGCAATCTGCTAGCACAGTCCTGCCCATGACCTCCATATCCTCTGAAGAAGTACTCCTCTCAGACATTATTACTGTAGTCCACTCTCCTCCTGTGGGTTAAAAATCAATCCCTTACTAGCCGAAGACCAGACACACAGCCAGATGGCCAATTGTGCCCTAAACTTGTTAACAAGACAAAGCACTCAATAGAATTTAGGTCCTTAGAGCCCATTCCTGTAAGGAGGATTTCTGAGAGCTGGCAATTCAAACCTGGCGAGGAATACCATCCGTTAAATAGAAGATCAGAAAACGGATAAGGAAACCTGGAACTTAGGCCCTTTTGAGTGGGCATGCGCTCTGTTCAGTGGGAAAAAAACCCCAAACAGTCTAGATAGCTGTATTAGATGATTTAAAAATTTAAGTTACATTTTCAAGTCAGTGTTGAATAGTGTTCATTCTTTAAAATTATATATGCTGCTTGAAGAGGCATGAAAAACTGTCCCTCTTTAACTCAAGAGATAACTGTTATCCCACAAGCATCAAAGTCCACAGGGCTATGCTTTTAGATAAGACACCTTGTTTTGTCCACAAAACACCTAGCTCTGAAAATGCTGAGCATGCCCAACTCCCATTGGGAGTTGAAGGCATTTAGCATTTCACAAGAGCCACTTTGCATAACCAACATGTGTTGCCAAGAGACTGTTCTTTTCCCCTGGCCTGTGTCAGGTGAGACATATCATAGCTACAAAAGTTTATTGCTCCTTCACAAGGCTAGGATCAATACCCATTGACTCAAATGGCTGGGAGGGGAAAAAATGTATAACATGTCTAAAGCAAACTATGTTTAATCTGATTTATGTCAAGATCACATGATTCAAAATCCAAAGTTGTTTCAGAATCTGGTTGACTTCTCCCCATAGTTCCACTTCTGAATAATTGCTTACCAACAGAGAGCAACACCCATATATGTTAGTCATCACCACACATGAATCATTTCACCACTCAGTTATGTTGGTGGAATAACTCAGGAGAGAGAGAGCATATGTTTTGAAAGTTGTTAAAAGAAACCTATATAAATATATGAGGAAGAAGATAAATATCGGGGAAATTGCATTTCCCTTTGGGTATGTATGTTCTTGGAGCTGTTGGCATGATTCCCCAGATCTCCTGGGTACATATTCAGACAGCTAGCCCAAGCTGCTACCTGTGCTCCTGAGTTAGCATGGGTACATCTTTGAGAGCTGGGACTCACACTCCCAGCTCAAAGTGTAGACAAAGTCTGGCCCAGGAGAGTGGGGGGGAGTTAAACCACAATGATTCCATTCCATTCAATAAAGACAACACTGAGATACTTAATGGAGTCATGTTGTGAAATGGATGAAAGTGTAAATATATTTGAGCATATTTTATTTTTCAAATATAACCTTAAGTCTCTGTGCTGTTCCATGGAAAAAGCAGCGGCATTTTGTCCTCTTAGCATGGGATTTGCTCCTATTAAGGCCTGGTCTACACTTAAAAATTAGGTCAACATAGTTATGGCACTCAGGGGCGGAAAGAATGAAGCACTGTAGCTATGCAGACTTACCCCCCAGTGTAGATGCACTCAGTCAATATAAGAATGCTTCCACTGACAGCACATTAGGAGATGAATGATGGATTATAACTAACATATGCAGAGTGGGCCAGATTCTGATCTCCATTACAATGGCGTCAATCTGAAATAACCTCACTGGGCCAAAATCTTAGCTTCTCAATTAGGCCTTGTCTTGCACTAATGTAATTAAATCAATCTAGTTATGGGAGGTACTCAAATCAGTTTAGTTCATGCTTAAACCAATTTAGTTTAGGGAGGTAGCACTGTTGGGAGTTAGACTGGACCGATTTTAGTTACACTGGTACCGCTTTTCTAATATAGGCGAGGCCCAACATGCTGTTAGGTTTCCATGGTGGCTTACTTTTGCCTGATTAACTTAATATTGACCCTTCATTATGTTCGTGCCAGAGCAATTCCAAACCAGCAAAACAAAAGCATAAGAGCATGATAGATCGCAAGGCAGCGAATGAACTCTCTTTTCAGTGAGGGGTTGATATCTGTAGACAGTTATCTCATACGGCAGTCCTGTGAATTAGGAGGCGGAAAAGTTTTCAGCCTCTGATTGCATACATATGGTGGCAGAAAAAGTCCATCGGGTTACTGCTGAGACCTCACAGGAAGCTCAGAGCTGCAGTGCAGGTCAAGGAGGAAAGGGAGGGAAGCATGGAAATCAGGGCTCAGAGAGATAGGAAACAATTATCATTCAGCTGGCAAAAGGCTAAAGACAGCCTGCAGCAAGGTTCCACTGGAAGCCCCAGAACAAGAGTTACCCAGAGGAGAAGAACCGAGAAACAGGGGAAATACATTGTTTCCTCCAGTGTGAATTTCAAATGTGGTCAGATTTTTGCCAACATTCAATAAAGAATCAACCAGAACCAATAGCTTTTCTAACAAAATAACTCTAGGTCTCATTTTTAAAAGCACACTGAAATAGTGGGCTTGAGAATAGTAGGCTAGGAGATAGTGTGGCCTAGTGGGAAGGGCACTGGACCAGAACATAGGGCACCTGGTTTCTATTCTTGGCTTAGTCACTAATCTGTTCTGCAACCTTGGTCAAATCACTTCACATCTCTGTGCCTCTGTTTCTCCTTCCACCCTTTGTCTTGTCAATTTAAGACTGTAGGCTCTTCAGTGCAGGGACTCTCACTGCATGGCTGTACAGTGCCTGGCACAATGGGGCTTGATATTGGTCCTTTAGTTGCCAGTCAAATAATCATCATCATCATCATCCTGCTCCCACTGAAGTCAAGGAAATCTTCAGCAGAAGAGAATCATGCCCCAAAGCCTAAAAATACTACTTTTATTAATAATAATCATGTTTATTAAATAGTGCCTAAAGGCCAACCAAGAATTAGGCTCCACTGAGCTAGGCAGTGTACAAACAGTAGTAGACAGCAACACCCAGAGCCCCAGTCAGCTAGGTACAGTATAAACAAAAGATTGGCTCCTTTCCCATAAGAACTTATGATCTAAATCAAGAGATTAGTACAAAATGGAAAAGTGTGGCTTTCTATATATTTGTGCAGCACCTGGCACAATGTGGCCAGATCCTGGTTGAGTTATCTGAGCACAACCAAAATAAAATACACTTTCTTTACCTGTCATACAATTTTTAGGGCATTTGGGTCTCAATCAATCTAGAATTTCTTTAAATAAAGATTTTGGTTAAACCCTTTTAATGTTTTATGAAACATTGTCCTTCATCTAAACCCTATAGGCTTGTTTTTTAGAGGTACTGAAGTTGATGGAAACTCTGGGTGTTCATTTGGTGTTGTGTGGTCTCAATACCTCGTGGGGGAATCAAGCCACATGGAAACCAAGGTAGTGGTGCTCCAATCCAGAAACTGCCCATCTTAAAGTTCCAGGCTGGTATCCTTATCCTAAATTCTATCCTTAGATCCACTACAGGACCCCCAACAGCATAAATCTTGCAACATTAACTGTTCTCACAAGATTACTGTCTCACACCCCAATCTCTGTCCTTGTAATGATCTAAAAGTTGCCAAGAAACTACACATGGACTTTTGTAATGTGTACTGCAGTTGCTGGTGGCAGGGGTGCTGCAAGGAGAAGAGTATGCCAACAATTTGAGTTGACCCTCTTACTTTCAATCCACCAATACATACAGAAGATCTAAAACTTAAACACACACCTCTCTCTCATGGGATCATTGGAATTGCCATACTAGATTTGAACAGTCATCCATCAAGAACACATCTGACATGGCCAATACCATTGCTTTAGAAGAAGGTAAACGAAACCCTATAGTGAACAAGTACAGAATGACGCAGCTATGGAAGAAAATACAACACCTCCATTACCACCTTAGGCTAAAGCCCCAGGCCTACATTTTCAAAGGTGGCTGCTGAATTTGGGGTGCCTTCCTCTCTGGAGGCCCAAGTTGATACACTGAGGTGACTTAAATTGGACACCAGGCCACAGAGGCATCCAAAACGATTGGACACTTTTGAAACTGTAGGCCTTAGGAAACAACTGTGCCTTCCACTGATATGCTATAGTTTCATATAAATCTAGAAGGATCAAATTCATCAATAGTGTAATTCCACTGAACTCACTAAAGATTAGTTTGGCCAAAAATATTTAAATACCTTGCTCTTCACTTAAATATAATACTCTCCTTATCCCCATTTGCAATGCTATAGGTAGGGGTTAGATAGAATTGTCACATACATATGTTGTATTTTTAGACATGCAAGAACATATGGAGAATGTATTTATCTTCCATTCTAGTGATGTCAGCCCTATGGTATCAGGATAGATGAACTCATTCCCAGGAGTCCAATTCCATCTACGCAATCACTAGCATGTTCAGTCAGAGCCAGCATGTTCCTCACATTTTAAAGTGACAAGCTATTTTATTCCGCTGTTGTGTTAACTCAAGGAGAAGGTTTACATAGATTCCAAGAAGAATGTAGTGACTGTGGTTGCCATAACTACAATTAAAGCACTTACTACTTGCTCTCTCCCTGCCTCCCTTCCCCCTAGATATTTTCTTGTGATTCCACCAGTTTTTCACCCTTATGTTATATTATGAGTTTACTAAACCAGGGATGTTTGCCCTCCCCGCCCCACAGTCAACTTCAAGGCCATGTCTGTACATACAGCACTGCAGCTGTACTGATATAATTGCACCACTGCAGTACATCTGGTGAAGATGCTCTATGCCGACAGCTTTCCTGTTGGCATAATAAAACCACCTCTGAGTGGCAGAAGCTATGTCGGTGGGAGAAACTCTCCAGCCAACATAGCGCTGTACACATGAGCGCTTATGATGGTGTAACGTATGTTGCTCAGGGAGGTGACTTTTTCACACCCCTGAATGACATAAATGATGCCGATATAGGCTGTAGTGTAGAGACTAAGGGCTGGTCTACACTGGGGGCGGGGTTGATGTAAGATACACAACTTCAGCTACGGGAATAGCATAGCTGAAGTTGACGTATCTTATTTCGACTTACCTCCCGTCCTCACGGTGCGGGATCGACGGCCGCGGCTCCCCCGTCGACTCCACTACTGCCGCTCGCCTTGGTGGAGTTCCAGAATCGATGGGAGCACATTCGGGGATCGATATATCGCGTCTAGACGAGATGCGATATAGCGATCCCCAATAGATCGATCACTTTGGTAGCCTAAAGCTCACTCCAGCCTCATCAACCGCTCTGCAGAAGCATCACCTCTCTCTGGCTTTGCTCCACAATTTTCTGTAGCATTTTCAAAGGGGATTACCTTCAGAGGTGTGCTTAATGCCTCATTAGTGACTTAAATGCTTTTAAGCAAAGGGATTCATCAGCACAGTATGAGGGGGAAACCAATGATTCACAGAAGGTTAGACAATCTCTTCAGAGAACTTCTGTCAGAAGGTAAAATACAACTATAGAATAACCTTCATTATCCAAACCTCAATTGTCCAACACTCCCCATTATCCATCCCCTGACATCTTTCAGTTAGCCTGAAAATTTCCTTGGTTATCTGAATTTAATCAGTGTGCCCTATAACTCTTAGGTAACAGCTAATGTGATAAATCTCTCAGAAATGGGAAAGAGGAAATGTACTCAAAATACATATGCCAACACTGCTCTTAGACCCCAACCCACATACCACAATTTCTCTCCCATATAATTCTCTGTTCATAATGAAAGACTGAAGCAGCAGCAGTAAACTTTCCATCCTGGTGATGGATTGGATTTTATTATGTAGGTATGTATTATGACAAGCCCCAGGTGGTGCTGTTGTAACCGGGGTCTGTCGGTGGGCGGGATCGAACCTGGGACCTCTGGAGCTTAGTACATGAACTAAAAGCCAACTGGCTGTTCGTGAAGCTGTAGAGCAAACTAATAAATCTCTCTCTCTCTCTCTCTAAGTGCTCTCAGTGCCACTAAATGGGACAGAACACCACACCCAGGAGGTGTGTGGGTTACACTGTTACACATAGGCCTTCAATTTCTTCTTCTTAATGTGTGAGCAAATGTTCAGTTTTGAGAAGACATGCCATGTTATCTTTAGCTATAGATGGTTATTTGTTGAGGCTGTACTTCTCTGACAGGACACTGTGCCCGTAGCAAGAGTTTGCTCTCTGCTTTGGATTCTGATTAGAATCCGTTCTAGAGGCAGAGTTGCTTCTGAAGAACTGGACATTGGTAGAGTTGCTTCTGAAGAACTGGACATTGGTGTTGGGTTGAGATGGCTGAAAGAAGGGAAGCCCCTCCGTGCTGTTTGTGACCCCCTCTGTTCCAGGACTGGTGTATATATGGGCCAATAAAGCAAGTTACACTTAGAATATATTCAAATTCTGAGTCACTGGTTTCTGCTCCACTGGAGAGCTGACCTACAAGGCTCCCAGACATTTGCTACCACTCGGCACAGGGGTGAAACTGGTGTCAGAAGAAGAGGCAGCAATGTTCTCCAACAATTGTTTACTCATCAGAATACCCATTACATTATGTTGGGGGGTGGGGGGGAATGTTCCAGCAGGGAACCAGAGAATCCCATTATACAGTAGTTGCCAACAAAATGCCAATTTACTATAGCATCCTGGAGAACTGAAAAAACAAAGGAAGTTTTAGCCAATGAGAAAGAAGCACAATATTCTGAATTGCATTTGTGCAACAGAAGAGTGATGGACACACATGGCAAAGTGTAGGCTATTGTGGGGTCCCTATATATGCTGCAAGATTGTAAGAACCATCTTGGATTTCTCTTTAATGAAGACCTTTAGGGCACTTTCCACGATTTAAAACTTGGGTTTTAATTCAAACAGTATAAATCTACTGGGAGAATACACTCCACTGGAGAAATGAATTCAAAACGACAACAAGAACTGTACAGGGAAGAATCCAGAAATGCATTTTAACCTACAATCCTTTAAAAAGTGAAAACAAACAAACAAAAACTTTCCACTCACAGCCATGTTCACGCAGCAGTTCTATCTGGAGAGAATGCAAGATCTAGAAGCTAAAGCACAGGTCTGGCACTCAGGAGATCTGAGCTCTATTCTTGCCTCTGCCAAAATTTTCCTGTGTAACACTAGATAAGTCACTTAGGAGCTGATTTTTAGAGGTGCTGATCAGCTCCCATTGACTTCTTTTGAAGTTCTGGGTACTCAGAACTTCTGAAGACTCAGTGGTTATCCACTTTGTATCTCAGTTACTCCAGCTGTATAGTGGAGAGATGAATGCTTTTCTATCTCCCAAGGGTGTAGTCAAACTTAATTAGCATTGATGAAGGGCTTTGAGATCCCTGAAGGCACATTAGGAAGGCAAATAATTATTGTTTTTCTAGACTAGTTACTTCATGCTACAGTAACATTTATACATTGAATGGGTAACTGGTAATATACATTACAGTGAAATTCTTCTGCAAAAAAAGATCATGATTAATGATTTAGTGTCAAGTGAATAAATAATTATTGGCTACTTACTTTAAATGTAGTCCCCCATTCTTCCCTGCTCATTTATAAAACAACTCTAGCATGTTTGGCACACAGAATTACTTTTCAAACAACATTTTAAACATACCAATAGACATTAATTTCTTACAGGAGGAGGTGAGGGAAGGGGGTTAATAAAGATTGCAACAGACTAGACTTTAAAGTGAGTAGCATGAGAAAAATGATCTCTGTAGTAGGACAGTATTTTGCTACTGACACTCAGAAAACGTATGCTAAAGCCACGGAAAGACTCCGAACTGAACGAAGGTATATATCCCTCTTTAAAGTTGTAGTAATGGAATAGCATTTCTACATCAAGTGCATTATGTGGTTACAGCAAATTGCTCAACTATTTCACCAGCATTAGGTACCCAAATGACAACAAAACATCAGCTTCCTCCAGAAACAGTAGACCTGTTTTCAAACTACTTCGCATTGTGGCCACATGATAGTAAAGTAAAGGCCAATGAAGCTTAGAGAGCTGTGCTATAGAAAATTCTTCAGAAGAGAGAGAGGCAGTTTGCTTATAAGTTAATTGCTGTTGAATTTGACTTCCTAGCTCTGATTTGTGTATTGATTTAAGAATAAATCTGTACCAAATAGAGAGATTTACCATTTTGCTATGATTGGCCTACAAAGTAAGTCATTTTTCTCAGTGATTTATGTGACACCTTACTTATCAGTCATGTCCTCCCACCTGCTCAGATAATGAAATCTTAGTTATTTGTCAAAACCGATCTTTCATGCACTAGATGCTGTAATTCTAAAGTAAAGTAAAAGGAATACCAGGAAGTTTGAAGTCAGTGGCCAAAATTCACAAAAAACAAGAACATAAAACTAGTCTTTTAAGATCATATTAAGGCCTTAAGTCTGCAAAAAAATGACATATGTGAGTCTTTGCAGGATCAGGGCTTTATTTAGACACCTGAATAAGTAGCTTGGTTTTCAAAAATGCTGAACAGGCATCAGCTGCCAGTGAGGTGAATGAAAGCTGTTGGGAGTTCAGTACTTTTGAAAGTCAGGACACTTATTCAGGTATCTAAAATGGTATTTAGATCTTAGCTTTGGGTACCCATTTTTGAGACTAGAATAAATAAAAATATTTGATACTTGCAGGATTAGAACTTTAACAGTTATAAACATTTTAGTTTATATGGACTTGATAGCTTCCCTTTAGTTTAGATTGCGTTAAATCAAAAGTGTTTATTTTTAAAAGCCCAGCTTTTTAATTAACTTGTTTTTAAATCCAAGGGAAAGAGGTTTTTTTTCCCTCCTCTTGCAGCATTCATAACCAATTATAGAATATTGTGCTATAAACACTGGAGCCAAAAAATGAAACTGACTAGTCTATATTCATTGCTCAAGCTGAATGAAATACAAAATATAAGCACATAACATATCCCCAGTAACAAGAGAAGACACAAGAGGAGCTAAAATCCTCACTAGCTGGAAAATAGAAGGAAGGTACAGCCTGCAGTCAAATAGAAAATGGCCTCCTTAAGGCTGCAGTTGCTTTTCTCTCCCAGATTTAAATTGCTAGCCACAAGAAAAGCATGCTGGGAAAATATTCCTATAAGAGTGGAAGCCTCCAGTAGGGAGTTCAGAGGTGTAGTCACTGAAGTAGCAACTTTTGGTTAAGAGATGGTTTTTTTAAAGGTCTAGGTAAAAGATATTCTGGACTTTCCCTTTGAGATCATATTTCTCACCAAAAAATATCTAAAAGCATCTCGACTTTTATGGTCTGTGGATAAGCTTTACTACCACTTCATCACACACAGTATAAACAAACTGCATACATTGGGGAAAGCAAAGTACTTCTTTTCTTGTATTATTAAAACTGAACTTTTCCCCTTGAAACTAACCAGTTGTGAATGACAGCTCAGAGACTGAAAGGCTTCTGGGCACTCAAGTGGAGATTAGCTTTATCATAATATAGAAAAGCATCTGCAAAGAATACTCTTCCCAGTTAAGAGCCAAACAGAAATACAACAGGACTTCCCCCAGCCAAAGTAAAGATTCCATAGAAGTCAAGACATGCTTCAGCCAAGCACAAAGCACAGATCAAAATCATGATTCACATTAAAAAGTTCTGAAAAGAAAACCTCCTCTCTTATTTTTACCTTCAGCCCTCTCCCTAGAGATCTTGACTTTCCACAGCACATATGTTTTATAGGTCCCAATCCTGCAAATACTTACACATGTTTAACTTTATACATGTGAGTATTTCATTGAAGCTGATTGGACTATTCATGTGTATAAAGATAAACACATTTGTGTGTGTTTGCAGGAGTGGGGCCATAGCATGCAATGGGCACAATATTACTCCTATTGAAGTCAAAGGACATTCCCATTCACTTTGATATATACGGGACAGATGCATCAAATACATAAAAGGATAAACACATTCAAGACTGTGAGGTGCTCAGTTACTCTGGTAATGGGGACCATATCATTATTGGCTATACCTCAATACGAGGGTGATGTCTGCAGGTGAAAAGTCATTGATAAGACTAAAGATGGCTGAGGAATCCAATCTGTGCTTTACAGGTTTTTCCACAAATGTGACAGGTGGTTGCTTGGAGAGAGCACAACTGCTGACCAGGATGCTGTACACTTTCCTTCCTCCTTTGCCATTTCTCAGTCTCTTGAGCAAGGTGATTCTCTTCAAAATGGGATGAGGCCTGATATATGATGCGATGCCATTACACTCTATTTCCAGCCAGCTCTTCCCAAGTTGTGGAGTCAATGCCTCCCTTCTTAAGATATACTTTCAGGGTGTCCTTGTAGTGTTTCCTCATTCCCCCATGGGTCCTCTTACCATGATTAAGTTGAGAAAAGAGAACTTGCTTCAGAAGACGAGTATCAGTCATCCACACACAATGACCAGCCCTGCGAAGTTGATGTTTCATAATCTTCACCGCAACGCTGGTGATGTTAGCAGCAGAGAGAATGCTGGCATTGGTGCGACAATCTTCCCATCTGATAAGGAGAATCTTCTTAAGGCAATGTTGGTGGTACCACTCCAGACGCTTAAGATGGCTTCAGTATGTCATCCATGTCTCACACCCATAAAGAAGAGTGGGGATGACTACTGCATTGTAGACCAGGCTCTTAGTTTCCATCCACAGATCTCTGTCAATAAAGTCTCAACAAAGGAACTTTCCAAAGTTTTATGCACTGGCATAATGGATCCTATGTTCAATCTTCACATCAAGATTGGCTGTCTGGGAGAGGTGCCTACCAAAGTAAGGAAATGCTCAATGTTTTCCAGGAGTTCACTACTGATGACAATTTGTGTGAGAACAGGAGCAACTTGTGCTGGGGCAGGCTCGTGTAGCACTTTAGTCTTTCCAATGGTGAGAGAAAGTCCCAGGCTATGATAGGCACCTGATAAGAGAGCTAGGGTGGATTGCAAGTCAGCCTCAGTGTACGCGAGGATAGCAGAGTCATCAGCATACTGAAGACTGAAACAGTCCTGGTGACCTTATTTTTAGAATGAAGACACTGCAAGTTGAAGAACTGCACATCCATGTGATACTCAGTCCCAATTCCAGATAAAGGCGGGCACGAATAAGAGTCAATATCATGGCAAGACAGATGGAAGAAAGAGTTGGGGCAATAACACAGCCCTGCTTGACATCAGTATGCATGGTGAATGGGTCTATCTCCAACAAATTACAGAGGACAGTGGCAGTCACCTCATTATGAAGTAGCCTGAGAACATGAATGAACTTCAATGGACAACCGAACCTAGACAGCACCTTTCATAATGCTTCATGACTAATGGAATCAAAGGCCTTAGTCAGTCAATAAATGCCATAAACAACGGCTAGTGTTGTTTTTTACACTTCTCTTGGATCTGTTGTGAAACAAAAATTATTTCGGTGGTGCCCCACAAGACAGTCTGAAACCACATTGGAATTCCGGAAGGATGTCTTTGGCAAGAGGGAGGAAATAGTTCAAAAGGATGTGAGCATCCTTCCGGAATTCCAATGTGGTTTCAGACTGTCCTGGGAGGCACCACCGACATAATTTTTGTTTCACAATAGATCCAAGAGAAGTATAAAAAACAACACTAGCCGTTGTTTATGGCATTTATCTTCCTGGCAATGGGAAGGAGGGCAAGAAAGGGGGAAAGTCAATGTGAGGGAATTACTGAGGCAATGGGGACCATACAGGTCCATAGACAGATACCACTTCAATGAAAGCAGGTCAGGGCTATTTCCCTGCAGTTGTCCCAGACTTGCTACACTTAAGGCAAATAAGAATGTCCTTAGATCTTACCAGAGGTTAACCTCTTTACTACCAATATCTGGCAGAGTCTATACTCCCTCTCAGAAATTATATAAAACCAGTATTCACTGAATGAGCAATGGGCAAAAAGAACTGTCCACAAAAGCAATCTTGCTTGCTATACGCCTACCACTTTGTAACCAAATATATCACCTCCAACTGTGAAAAGGTGAAACCCTAACTACAGCTTAGCAACCAACAGCAGTTCTTTCTGCAGCTTACAGTACATTCACATATTGGTTTATCTTATGCAACATTTGCTGCCTCACAATGAAAGAGAAACATTTTTAAAATTTTACCCACACTGACATATCATCTGAAGTTGTATGTGACAGACTGAGAGCTCTGAAGGCACCCATTCAATGTGCCAAAAAACATATATTCATTAATTACGAGGCACCTTGTAGATTGTACTTGGGTTGCAGCACTAATGGTGAAGAAATAGAGGCAACTGCCCTACAGTTTAATTTAAATCTAAGGCCTCAATCCTTCAGTGGGGCCTCTTTGGGCTAACCCTGTGATGGCACACTGGTAGGGTTACCAGCTTTGGTTAGATTAATTCCTGAAGATTTCATCACATGACATTATCTTTACTTAAAGATTAATCTTTAATTCCTGGAGACTCCAGGACAATCCTGGAGGGTTGGCAACCCTACGCAGAACTCAATTCAGGAACAGGAAGGGTGGTCTAATGGGTCAGGCACTGAACTGTGACTTAAGAGAGCAGGGTTCAGTTATTGGCACCAGCACATTTTTCCGATGTGACCCTAGGCAAGTCACCTAATCAACTCTGTGCACCAGCTCCCTATCTGTTAATTGGAGATGCCTCCCTACATCAGTGGTGTAGTGAGGATAAATTCCATTAGTGACGGAGGTGCTCAGACATTATGACAATGAAGCCCATACAAGACCTAGATAGAAGAGACCATAGAAGAACAGGTGGCTAAGGGCCCTGTAAAGTTCAAGCCCGAGTCCTCCAAGTCCAATGAATAGTCTCTGAATAGCACTTACCGTTTGCTCACTGATTCAGTAAAAGGATTGACACAAATTGTGGAAATATAAAAAACGCCCAGCGTAGTTCAAACAAGTCACCATTCGAGGTGGTATTTAAAATACTTATGAGAAGGAAGAGGAAAGAGCCCGGGCTGCAGAGGTAAGCCACCCCGGCATCAGTCCTGGCAGTCTGAGCTGCAGAGATATTCATCACTAGTGCCACGAAAGCCCAATGCTACAGCTGAACTGAATCTCACATTCATCACGCAGCCTCAAGACTGCCTGTTCCTAGTGGCTATGGCCCACAGCCTCAAAGGTATTTAGATGCCTGACTCCCTTTGACGTCAATGGGAGGCAGAAACCTAAATACCTTTGAGGATCTGGGCCTATGCTCCTTGTTTCAGATGCCCAGTCTCAGCTTCTTCTTCCAGATCAATGACACTGGCAATGGCTATTCTGGTTTCTCATTGGATTTCCTCAGTAAAGTCAAATTTCTACTTACTGAGTTCGAGAGGCCCTACATTTAGGATGACCAGATGTCCTGATTTTATAGGGACAGTCCCGATTTTGGGGTCTTTTTCTTATCTAGGCTCCTATTACCCACCACCCCCGTCCGGATTTTTAACACTTGCTGTCTGGTCACCCTACCTACATTCAAACTTGGGCGTTCAGAGTTGTGAATTAACAACTGATTTCACAAAAAGAACGAGGAGTACTTGTGGCACCTTAGAGACTAACAAATTTATTTCAGCATAAGCTTTCGTGGGCTACAGCCCACTTCTTCGAATGCAGTGATTTCAGTGAGAGTTGCTGAATGCGCACCATTTTTTAAAAGATCACTTATTTAGGCACCTAAATATGAATTTAGAAGCCTAGATTTAGAATTTTATCTTTTAAAATCTTGGTCTGAAATGACATCGGGTTTGATTCAGAGACTATGGCCTGGTCCACACTAACCCCCCATTTTGAACTAAGGTACGCAAATTCAGCTACGTTATTAAAGTTATTCAAAGTACCTTAGTTCGAACTTACCGCGGGTCCAGACACGGCAGGCAGGCTCCCCCGTCGATGCCATGTACTCCTCTCGCCAAGCTGGAGTGCTGGCGTCGACGGCGAGCACTTCCGGGATCGATCCGGGATCAATTTATCGCGTCTAGACAAGACGCGATAAATTGATCCCAGAAGATCGATTGCTTACCGCCGGACCCGGAGGTAAGTGTAGACCTACCCTATAAGTACCTAAGTAATAAAAAAACGAATCAGAGGGGAAATGCTGGCCTTACTGAAGTCAATGGCAAATCTCCCTTTAACTTCAGCGGGGCCAGGGTTTCACCCCGAGAGCACAGATACTATGGTGATGGGAGCATATAAAAACCTAGATGGAACAGAATAGCTCTTTTAAGCCTTCCTCACCTGGAACTTGCCTTGACTTCAATAGATGGTCCACATGCAAATGGACTTCAGGATCTGGCTCTGATCGATACTTATTCTGACTTGGAATAGTTTTAGTGCAGGAATTCATAAATCTCTGTTCTGGACAGGGTGAAACAAATGAAAATTAATTCTAGACCTCCATGTTGCTCAAATAGTCTGAAAGTGCCATTTGTCGAAAACATTTTTCATGTTGTAGTTGTAGGGGAAAATGTTTCCAGACGTAGCAACTTAATCCTCCCCGGCAGGGTGTTTATTTTTCTCGGGGGGGGGGGGAGGAATGAGGAGCAAATAACAGTTTTTTTTCCCTTTCTCTTGAAGAAGTTAAAACTATGATGGCCTATAGCAGTGTTTCCCAAACTTGGGATGCCGCTTGTTCAGGGAAAGCCCCTGGCGGGCCGGGCCGGTTTGTTTACCTGTTGCATCCACAGGTCCGGCCGATCGCGGCTCCCACTGGCCGCGGTTCGCCACTCCAGGCCAATGGGAGCTGCTGGAAGCGGCGGCCAGTATGTCCCTCGGCCCGCACCCGCTTCCAGTAGCTCCCATTGGCCTGGAGCAGCGAACCACGGCCAGTGGGAGCCACGATCGGCTGGACCTGCGGACACAACAGGTAAACAAACCGGCCCGGCCTGCCAGGAGCTTTCCCTAAACAAGCGGCATCCCAAGTTTGGGAAACACTGGCCTATAGTTCCTAACAGATATAATATATCTTCACTGAAGAACCCCCCAAAGGAATCTGTGAATTTTCCTGATATCCACTGTCTTCCAAAGATCGACGAGAATAGCAACCCATTTACCTCTGTGCTGTTTGAAATGTCTTTGCATGGTTTTGTTTTAGTTAGTTTCTGGAAATTACACTAGGATTCTTGTTTTAAATGCTGCAAAGGAATACTTGATTGTTGCACAAGCCCTGCTCTAAACAGGTCAAAATCTGACAGAAAATTGAATTTAAAGCACTCATACTCAACCACTCAAACAACTAGAGATCATGTTGAAGCAGAAACTCAGATCTGAACCCACCAAGTTTAGAAAGAGAACTTTGTGACTCAGACCTTTATGCCAGAGGGAAAAGAAAAAAAAAATGTATAAAACAAGTAGAGATTTCTCACATAGAAAGCATTTTTTCTGAAAAATATCATTTAGTTTACACCAAGATTTTTCCTGGGAAAATGTCAACACTGATGGAAAAAAATAGGTTTTCTCATGAGACATTTCAGAATAAAAGTGTTTTCAATTGACATTAGAAAAATTGTCATTTTTATTTACTGCAAAATGTAAAGCAAAAGTTTTTACCTTAAAATTTCTTGCTGGAAAAAATATCAGGTTCCAAACAGCATCATGGAAAAAGTGAAGAAAGCAAGAGACTAGATAGTAGGGGTCAGAATAATTTAAAAATAATCTAGGATGCATTTCAATGCGCACAAAATGTCTCTCTGAAGATAAAACCCAACTGTTAAATGAGAGCGTCAGTTACAGCTGTGTATAATATGCTCCTTTCAGATCACAGGGGGTTCAGTGAGCCTGTTTATTGGTTGAAGTTGGGATCTTGAGGGTCAGGAGAAATACATTGCAGTGAGGCTTTGGGTGCTACTAGGAGCACTGCAGTTTGAGCTGTTGAGTGGTAGTTGTTAGAGCAGGCTGTAAGTGGTTTGTAATCATTTTGTACAAGGGCTACAAGGCACATAAGCGGTAGTACTAGAAGGTGATAGGGTCAAGTGCAGTTGGATGGTAGTGGGGACAGGGACTTGAAGGAGAGAAACAGGGGCTAGGGGGCAAAGAAAAGGGGAACGGGAGTAGATAAGTGGGTCTAGCAGCCCAGAGCGAAGACTAAGGGATGAGAGAAATTAACAAAAAGCCAAATTTTATATATAAACACAGACACCCATCTCATTTTTACTCCAATTCAGCAGTCTGCCCTGGAACTTAAGCACTGGATTATGTGCTTTGCTGAAGAGGGATGGATTTAGAAATCCAGGTTTTCTCAACTGGGGCTCTTTCTCCTTTTGCTTCAGAGGAGAGACAAGGGGATGAAGTAGGAGACAGGAACCATACAATTCTTGAGTTCAAGTTAACTGCAAGAAACTTTCTCTCTTCTATATCTTTACACAGGGGGGACAAAATCTGCTGAGTATCCACATGAGGTTCTCATTGACTTCAATGGGAGCTGCACACATGCATCCAAACCAAAATTTGGTCTTTCATGTGGTCATCATCCAGGCTTCCCCAGATCACCCCGTTGTGGGCAAGCATGGTGTTGCAGGTAAGTCCTGCATTAATTTTCCCTCACCCAGGATATCAGCAAGTCCAGACAGAACTTTAGATACTAAAAAGCACCTCCCCCCTTTGGAGAGTCTCATTTATTAACAGAAAGGCCAATGCAGAACATAAAAAAACCCTTCACCCTGACATCCTACCTGGGCACCCATAGCATTCTTAGTCCACCTGGCTCCCACCTGAGTCTAGAGGAGCCTGGATGGAGGTAAGCACATTGGGAGTTCTCTCAGTTCAGGCCTACGTCCTTGAGGGTAGGCCCTCTTGCTGATACTGGAATGGCTCCAACTCTGGAGTCGGGGTCTATGCAGCTTTGTCCACTGCAACTCTTCCCCAGGGGCAGCACATGATTCCTTTCCAGTCAAACTTCCTGCTAGAGTCTGAGAGCCACCCTGAAACCAGGCCCTCCTGGATACCTGCAGTTCTCCCTCTAGGAGTCTCCCATCTCAGACAGTTCTCCCAGAGGCCTCTTGCAACCACCTCTCCTTAAGACACTCTCACTCTAACTGAGCTTGTGTAACCTTTATTAGGCCCAGGTACTTGTTTATTAATTAATAAACAAATTAATTTAATTAGGTCCTAGGTGGATCTTGAGAAGGCAGTCTTGGGCAGACTAGGCCCTGATTGCCCATAAAGTGGCCAGTTGCCCTGTGACAGATGTCCACGTGTATTTTATATATTTCAAGTCCAGAGAGCATTTTGAGAATCGTCTAGTCTGACCACCTGTACAATGCTGGTCAAAGAATTTTAGCTAGTGATTCCTGCGTCTAGCCCAGCAAGTTATGGTTGAACAAGAGCGTCTTTTAGAAAAAGATCTCCAGTCTTGATTTAAAGCGGTGGAGAATTTATCACATCTGAGACAAGTCACAACAGGGAGGATGGCAATCAAAAAGAGGGACAAGTTGGAAAGAGGACACGGGTAATGAAAGTAACGTGTGCTTGCATGATTAACTCTTGCATGACTCAGTGACTCCTGATGCTTCCAAATCAGCCTAGTTTTTTAAATAAATCAATAAAATCAGCCATCTTTGAGCAAATGTTGCATTAAATAAAAGATGCCCCGCTGTTGCTGAATAAAGGTAATACATAGCTTATAAAGCTCACAGTTCTGAATGACAAGATATCATATTGGGTCATTACTGTACCACTCCGATTCCCAGTGGTGTGAATCACTTTGATAACTCCTCTCTGAGTCCTCAGAGCCATTAAGAAACTGCCGATTACTTACTTACTGTAATTACTTTTAATCATATTTGCTCTGTGGTTATCTGTTGTTAATAGAGCTTTTTGATCTGCTTAACTGCCTCCCATGTAATTAAACAGTGGTGAAAAACACATGGCTAATACTCGGCTAACGATGCACAATTTACATTTAGGAAGATTTAAAAGCAAATGGTAATTCTCCATGAGGTTTTGACTCAGAATGTTGCATTCATATTTTATCACGTTTATTTTGTTGTTAACATCAGGCATAACTAGTTATATTGTTAATTGCTTTGCTTTTAGCCCAAAGATTTCATTCCATCTCATTGTTTGTTGGGCAGAATTCCTTGTTTTAGCTACAGTCCGTTTGTGGGGGTAGTTATTGAACCAACCCCTGCTGGCTTGCTTAAGAGTCTGGGTTTTACAGAACCAGAACCTTCAAAAACTTCACCTCTTCCCCCAAGATTAACCCCTGGGAACCTCCATCCTGCTTTTCTTTGGTGTCTTCTTGCAGAGCTTGTAGCCTGACCTCCCCTCCCCACCATATGTCAATATCTGATGAGGCTGGGTATCCCTCTTCCCTGGGTTTTCTGAAGACACCCAGTGACTATGTTCCCTTTTTCTTTTTTCGGGAGTTGCCATCATGGTCGTCTAGGTTGGGACCAAGATGTGGGCTGAAAATTGCATGACGCCATGTCCAGTGTACTTGTAGGTTTGCTATGCTTCTCAAACCTATCAATGAGCCTGGGCCAAGTTTCACAGCACCTGGACTCATACATGCTTGTGGCTGGAGAGCATATAAGAGGCACTGGTTCCACAGGGCTTTGACTCCAAACCAGACAAAGTTTGGCCGTTCTGGTGGAGGTGCATGGTGAGTTTAGGGTTCTGACAATGAAATTCAGGGGTGTCAACCCATGGAACTAATGAGTGATGCCTACAAAAAAACCTGACCAACTTCCTCTTTGAAAAAGCTTTTCTACCATAGGAATGGTACTCAGAGCTCTGACACCCTATTGTATTCCTACACCCCTACCAACAGCAGAGGAAATTAATAAAATATATATATTACAAATCCTCACACCCTACCCCAAGCCGAGTTTTGACCTCAAAAAGGGGGAAGACCCAGAGACTCCATAAAGTTCATTATGAACTTCTCTATTGCTATAGTTTTTACATGGAAGGTACTCAGCTACTGTGGTGATGGATGCAGGATAAAACCCTGACACCGATCAAAGATCGAATTTTATAAAATGACTTGCACAATAATAATAATAAACTACCCAGGATTCAAAAATCCAAATAGCGCCAGCAGACCTGTTTCCATGGTTTAGTGACTAGTAAAGGCTTGTACCTCACCAAATGGATTTCAGTGCATGGCAAGGCATAATTAATTTTGGTAGCGAGAGGGTTAAAAACGAATGCAGGAACTTAACAGAACTCAGTTAGGTGCCATTGAATCCACTGATCACTGTCCTTTTTGACTGGCGCAAAACTCAGTAGTAAAAGCAAGACTGGCTGCATGCCCATAGAACTGGCAGGCTCTGAGATACTGAATGAATGAATGAATGAATGAATGAATGAATGAGTAAGTACAAGAGGAAGGCAATAGAGCCACTGGAGATCCAACAAAGGTCTAGCCTGCTTGAAGATCCCTGCTAACACAACACAATGAGCCAACAAGTGACAGCAAATTCACTTGGCTAAAAATAAAACTCAGTTCAGAATGATGTGCTTGCAAACCTCAAGAAGAGCATTTTCCATCCTCAGCCAATTCTGCAGTTATCCCAGGGATCAAGATCAGGCAGAGGGCATGGCACCCAGGATGAATGGATTATTCATTACAATCTGTTCTCTTGTTTGGTCCGTGTTTAGTTGTGTTTCTTTAAGCAGTTTCGCAGGAGAAAAAAATGAATCAGTTTGAATGGAGGCTGCCATGTAAATGGAGAAAGTGCAGTAGTGCTCAGGCCCTGCACAGATTCACAAATGAAATGAAGAGGGCATGGAGAGGTCACAAGAAGTCCTCATTTGTCTCTGTGCAGAGGCCAGGCACCGTTGTTATTAGTTGTATACCAATAACAGCTAGAGGCCTCATCCAAGATCAGGGTCCCATTTTGATAGGGGCTACAAAAAAACACAGTAAGACAATCACTTCCCTACAGAATTTGCAATCTAAATAGACCAATGCAGCGTTATCATCCCCATGATACATGGGCTATGGAGAGAATAAATGATTTGCTCAAGGTCACACAGGAAGTCTGTTGCAGAGCCAAAATTAGGACCTAAATGCATTAGATGGAAATGAACCCATTTGGGGAAGACAACGTACTCTGCTAGCCTGCTCCATAATAAAAGAGCTTCAAATCACGCTTAGGATGATCCTCCTTAAAACTCTCCTCTGCTGTGAAGACTACATAATACTTAACAATGGCTACATAGCTGGTGAGCTGGGACCACTGTTTATTATGCTGACCAGTAGTGTCTCATTGCCGCCTTTTGCTCTCCTGTTTATTGCATCCACTGTGTTGATTCTTGTTTTGTATGTTGACTGTAAGCTGTTACGGGCAGGAACCATTGCTTTATACAGTGCCTATCACAGTAGGGCCCTGAGTCCAGGAGGGAAGCCCCTCAGTGCTACTGGGATACAAATAATAAATGCTATTACTGCTAATAATGAGGATGTATCTCTGTCCGCAGCCATTCAAATTTTGCCTATCATCACTGTTTTTCCACTGGGAATGGCCTGATTCCCTCCTGTAACAAGGTCTGCTCAGTTAAGGAAAACTGTGTAGCGTGGGAAGTCTGTCAGGGAACCAATTAGTCCCCTCTTTGCAGTACCACTCCTGGCCCCAGCATAGTTAGAGCAAACTCGAGGTGCTCCACAAAAATCTTGACAAGAGCTAAGCGACTGGTGGTGCTAGGCATTCGAGCTCGCTCTGTTAAATAAGTAAGAGTGAAACTTAGCAGGCTCATTTCATAAGGGGGATCAAACCAGCCTTTTCTTCATTTTCCATTCAGATGGGTTCACACCCTGAGTTTTGCTTTGAGTTCAGTCAAGGCCACCAACTTTCACAATGAAACAATCACTTTTGTAGGTAGGTTTTCATGTAAATGCACACACAGCCACACACACACACACACACATACACACACAGACCCATGGGTCACTTGCAAAGATTCAGGAGTGTTAATTAAACCTCTCGATGAACCTGGGCTATGTTTTGACTTCAGAATGAAGCCCCAAAGTAGGCAACTTGTGGATGTTTTTGCAAAGCGTAGCTGTAACTGTTTACATTATGAATGCAGATTCAGGACCTGATCCAAAGCCCGGCGACGTCAATGAAAAGGCTCCCGTTGACTTCCGGAAGCTTACGATCAGGTGCTTACAGCTTAAAAGGGTCAGAGTGTGATGAATAGTAATAGATGACCTTCAAAAGGCTCATCAGTTCTGTTCAGAAAGTCAACCAAAAGTTCTGATGCTTAGACAAACCTCATCTGAGTTATCCAGGCCTCTGCACACACGAGTTGGGGAACAGAAGAACAAGGTGTTCTGTGAGTTTAGTGACACTGCCTGTCACTGCCAGGCCTTGAGATGCCCTCGAGCAGGTTTGCTTTGAATGTGGGGCAGAGCTTTGGTTGACTGGGGTTTGTTGTTCAAATCAGCCCAGCCATTCTGAGAAATGAACAGAGCGATGGAAAACTCAGGACTGTAAACCCACACAAACGGAATCTGGAAGAAAAGAATCATGTGAATCTCCTGCAGACCAAAGTATATGAGACTTATAGCTCTAATACTGAGTGGAAAAGACCAATATGGGGAATAGTAGCACTCAGGGGGATGTCGGCACTGCAGCTGGGACTGTCCCTCCCAGCCAAGGTAGGCAGACACATGCCAACTCCGCTCAAGCTTCCCAGGCTGGGGGACATGCTTCTAGCTGCAGTGTAGACGTACTGTAAGGTTGACTGGGGGTGAACACTTGCAACGCCATTGATCACAAGATCAGCTCTTCAGTAAACACAGCTCCAGAGGAGACAGATAAAGGGAGATGACTGGCTGAGGAGAACCCCCACTTGTCTGCAACAAGAATTTCAATCTGGACTTGCGGCTCATGCAGCCTCTCTTTTATTTATAGTATTATTGATGCATAACCCTTGTGAAGAGTGAAGTATCTTTCCATTTCACTTTCTGCTCCACTTCCCTTACTGGCACCAGAAGACGCTGAACCTTCTAAAAATAGCCTGACAATTAAAACACTTCACTGGCGGACGATGCACCATCCAGATTTGACCTACTTGTGGATTAAAACTTTGATTGCTGCATGGGAGGAAACCCTGAATTTACTCACAGCAGCAAACAATGGCCTACATTCTTTTCCCCCAAGAGTGACTGTTCATTTTGGATGCCTGCGTTGAGATAATTCTAAGGGGTGGGAGGGCAGGTGCCCAGCACTTTCTGAAAATCAGGCCTTTCAACGTGCCCCAAGTGGAGCACCCCTAAATAGAGGCAGATTGCTACCATCAGACAGAGAAAAATGTCCTCAAATGCAAGAAACCATTTCAAATCTGCAACACCATATTCAGAACTATTCCCCAAACCAGCTGATATTTCCCCTGGGGATTTGATCGACATTGGAATGAGGACACCCCAACACTAGGTAATTAGGCTTGACCTTGACAATTGCTGTCTCCCAATAAAGTCACTCTGATGAAGAAACACAAGCTAGCTTGGGCAAGATAATAAGAGTGCTTTAGTGATAATGAATGTGTTCTCAGTTTCAGCTTCTTAAACTTCACGTCCTCTGAAAGCCATTTAGCATTCTGCTTTTGTCGGTCTTCATGCCCTGAGAGCTTAGCAATTAAGCCAGAAAGATTTATTAGGATTTTCTAGGCTGGCCCAGCAGTATATTTGAGGTGACAGAGTTTCGGATCAATTCTGCCTATCCAAAGCTCATGCGATGTACCTGTTTGCTGAGCATAGTTTGGGGACTGAACTAAAAGCCCATGTGTATCCTTTTCATTTTGCAATGAAGTTGTTATACGTACATCAGGTTATGGGGCATGGTAAACAAAATGAACAGTACACATTCCATATTGCTAAGTCCTTTAGTCTGTCTTGGATGAGATGATAAATCAGTAATAAATAAATAACCTCATTATGTTGGAAGACAGCCAAGAAAGCATAAGCGCATACAACATGCTGAGAGACACAGGTTTAGCTACCTCTGTCATTGGTGGCTTAGAGCAGGAATATATTTATATTATATATCAATTATAATTATATTATATTATATTCATCATATTTATTATAGCACCCAGAAGTATTATTGGCACTTATAAAATTCTTCTAGGGCATGATCTAGTCCCTGATGAAGTCAACAGAAGTCTTTCAATTGACTTCAATAAGCTTTGGACCAGATCCCTGGGGATAGATTTTCACCAAGAGCTCTGCTCCCAGTTAGGCACTAAAATAAATAGCCAACTTTCCAAAAGAGTTCAGCACATTAGGTTTGGACACTTTCAGCATCCAACAACATCAGTGAGAGTTCAAGACCCCTAGCACTTTGCAAGAGACATTCATCAGCCTGCAAGATCAAACTCTCTATATACCAACTTAGGAGAATTTGATTGGCTTATTCTAGTGCCAGCAAGATGCTTTTAAAAACTCCTTTTAAGGCAATTATTGCTGGTTGAAAAGCAGGAGAAAGTTATTGCAAAAAATTATCAACATTGCTCCATTTCTGTTATGGTTAACATTTTAAAATTTGGGGGGGTGGGAATCAAAATTTGGAAAATTTCAACTGGGTCTTAAGGCAATTCATGCACAAAAAGCAGTTTTTCTTCTTAGGAGAGCACTTGGAACGGAGTTATAGATGTACTGCCGCTCAGGATTGGGGTGTTCTTGCAAAGCTGCAACGGAGAAACTTAAACAACACCCATCCAAGTAATGTTTATTGTTTGAGCAATACTGTTGATCCATCATTTTTAATCATCAGGGGAAGAAATTGCCGGGATCCTCTTTCTGCAAAAAGACCAGAGGAGCACAGGGCATTAGATCTGGTTGAGAGAACAGCTTCATAGAGATGATATGATATCGTGGAAGGTGAATGATGTAGTAGAGGAAGGCAGCTTTGCAAATCTCCTATTGACTCCCGTAAGGACAGACTACAAGATTTGGCCCTAAGAGCAACTTCTGCCCATTGAGCCATAGTGGTGTATTGGTTATGCATTAGAAGGAAGATAAGCCACTATGAGACGAAGGATGGTCCAAAGGTCAAGGTGTTACCCTAGGCCATTAGAGGACTAGGTTCAATTCTCTGCTCTTCCCCAGACATCCTGAGTGACTTGGGTAAGTCAATTAGTGTCTCAGTTCTCCCACTGTAATATGGGTATAATAGAACTTCACAGGGGCATTCGAGGATAAATACTATGTAATGTACTCATTTTCTGTGGATTAGCTGATGGTTCCACTTGTGTTGCCCAGTGTGGTCCCATCCGACATGAAGGCAATCACACTCTTTTGCAAATATGTTTTAACTCTTGGGGCACTAAAGTCTAACAGAGTTTTACCTTCCAAGATTGCTGAAGGCTTTAGTGCAATCTCTCACTGGCACTGTGATGTATGAAGAGGGGCAGTGTCTATAGCTCTGGGCATGGGCTGAGTTGGTTTTCCAGCATAGAGCCAGCCCTGTCATGGCCACGAATACCTCTCCTCTTCCAGTCTTGCCTCCTCTACTAGCCCCATTCCCAACCTCATGCTATGAATCACAAGAGAGGAGGCAGCAGTGGCCAGAGACCGAGAAGAATGGTCACAGAACCAGGAATTATGTCTGTGGATGGTGGACTAGAAGCTGGAGGTTCCATTTTCTTGGGAAGGGGTAATGAGGAAAGGGGGGACAGTTTGGTGGGTGAGAAGGAGAGGGAGGGAGGTCCAAGGCTGGGCAGCAGGGAGAAGAGACATATGGGAGTCAAGTTAATTTGACTAATTAGCCTTTAAAAAGGCCTTGCTTGATTGCAAGATAAGATTTCTGCTTCTATTGTTTGGGATTATTTTCAAGGAATGGTTATGGTGGTTAATATGTAGTAACATAATAGCTGTGTTGGTTGGGGGAATTTTTACAATAATCTGAGATATTCCCAGTTTTAGTTGTATTTGGATTTAGCACAGTGAGAGACTGGGGCCAACCACTATGTTTGGATCCAGATCCAATTTTTCTCAAAATTCCAGGAAGTTTGGACCTTAGCTTTTGGCTTGGGGCCATTTCCTTTTTCCACCCTAGCTCATGAAATCTCACTAGAAAAGCCACTTTGGCATGAGAGCCAGAAGTAAATTTTTTCTTCCAGGGAGGAATGGCTGCATTCAGGAGAACATTTGAATTTTGTGACATTTAGTTTAACTAAACCTGAACTGTAAACCTGTTGAGGTTCACCAAGTTGGCCGTTTTTTCACCAAGATCAAGAAAGTTGCACAGAAAACGTGGTAACTATTAGAAATGGGCCCAAATATCAAAGAGCAGGTTTCAACCCTGCTTTGACCCAAAACCTGCACATGATTCAAGTTCTGGCCTGGTTCTGGTATTTTATGGCTAATTGGAGTGAGACATGATGCTCAAATTCGGATCTGAATGTTTCCAAAGTTTACGAGCATTTAGATGCATTTGAATCACAATCCAACGCCAGACTCAACACGGAAAGCCACAGAATTAAATGAAAAATCAGCAGTCCTCTGCCAACGCCAGGCTTGTCACTGAGTTATGGAAATGAGTCCTCTAGGAAAGGGAGCCTTTTGCTTTTGTAATGCCCAGGGGACTTGAAACTAAGATAAAGACTAATTTGTTTAATGCCTTTCATACCCAAAAGAATAGGGACGTGGTCTACCCACACATCAGCAGCTGGACACAGGAAACCTTTGCTTAGAAAAAAAGCCTAACCATCTTTTTGTCACAAATTCCCTCCTTCTCCTTTTATTTAACTCATCGAAGAGGTCTGCAGCACTTTGTGGCTAGTAAATCTGTTTGGCAGGTAATCTGCCACCCATCTACCAGCTGCTACTTTGGCAAGACTAACATTCCTGTTGCCATAGCAAAGCTCAGGCAGGCAAATGACATGTAGGCCTGGGATTTTTGCCAAGGTAATCTGATGGCACAGGTCTTTGTTAATAGAAAGAGGAAATCAGGCTGGTGCAGCCTGCCATTTCCTGCCAATAAAGGCTGAACTTTAAGCAGAGCATAGGACTAATTAACTGCCTCCACCAGCTGTTTGCTGTAGCATGCCAAATCTGACAAGTGGCTGGGACCGTGCATCGTTAACCCTTGTTGTCTTCCAAGGAACGAACAAACAGCCTTTTCTTGGTGATTAATTGGAGCATTTGTACAATTTCCTCTTCTGAGAAAGATCTCCAGAAAAAAAAAAATCTTCCCTTAAGAGACTTGTAACCCCTTGCTAGGTTTGACAAGGCTTTTCTTGTGATTTAGGGTAGTTCTACACAGCAATGTAAGCCCAGGGTTCAAAATCAGGCTCAAGCCTAACCCCTTCTCCTTCTGTCTACACACAAATCATGCTAAGCCAGTGCTCAGACCCAGAGCCCAAAAGGATGGAGGGGCTGAGCCCAAGTCAAGCTGGGACTTATGGTTCAAGCCCTATTACTTTGCAGTATAGATGCAATTCCATTGGACACATGCTCCAGAAGTCCACCAAAAGTATCCCACAGGCCAACTTTCTTTGTCCTCTGGACACTCAAGTTTGGTGGACAGTCAAATTTTCCCACACTGCACCATGAACAAAGGACTAGAGCAGACACATTTTGGGAGGGCACTAGGAAGTCTGGGATATGGGTGATTGGATGCAGGCCCTCATCATGCAATGTAGATGCTGGAGCCCCCGGTTGAGGCCCAGGGTTCAACAATTCCTAACCTGGGCCTCAACAAATGAGTGTAGCTGCTAAAGCCCTATGTTAACAAATGCAGGGGCTGCTAACTTGAGTTCTACTAACCCTGGAATTACATTGCAGTGTAGACATACCCTGGTTGGTTGTGTTGTGGCTACTATTGTTGTGCTGTATTTACACAATGTGCCAGAGCGTTACAGAACAAAAAGAGGACACAGGCCAAGAATTTTGAGAATGCTGTATGATTTTGGGTACCCAATTTGAGACACTTTAAAGGGGACTGATTTTCAGAAGGAAGATGGTCAGGATACAAATTAAGAACATACAGTAGCTTTGCTTGGTGTTGCACACTGCATAGCTGTATTGTGCTTCCATTGTGTTGGGGGGCAATCCTCCAATCAGAGCTCTCGTAGGTGGTGCCTTGGCTGGCTTCCCAGTCCATTTGATTTCAGTAGCCATTGGGTGAAGCCCCGGGGTGTGGCAGCTTTCTGGGGACTCCAAGACCCAGACATCCCACCCATTCCTATATGTGTTCCTTCCCCACCACCTAGTAATGAATTAGAGTAATTAGCCAGTAACGAATTAGAGCAATTGGTTAGGGCAATCACAGCAGGAATAATATCTAGCTGTTCCATAGCACCTTTCATCAGTAGATCTCAAAGTTCAGAGGGGGAAAGTTGTTAAGGGGCTACTTCTCCCAAGACTATGTAGCTACCTTGCCTGCTACAAAATATCTGGCAGAGTCTACGCTCTGTGTATCTGCTTGATGAAGTCACTGAATGCAGCAGGGGCAGTGAGATAATGCAGCACACCTACGGGCTCTCCCTTGGCTGGTGATGCCAGAGGGGCAGCTATCGGAGATCTGTGAGGTTGGGAACTAGGATTCCCCTGCCTTTGTTGCCTTCTTAAGCCCCAGTCTATACACCCTGCCAACCTCATGGAGTTTTCCCAGAGTCAGGCAGTTTGAATCATCCTTTAATTGCATATGTAAGAGCTAAAATGCCTTACTGAGTTTAACTTTTGGCAGGTAGAGCATACAAATATTTACATGGCTGTAGTGTAAAATCCCCAAACTAACAGCATCTTAGGCAGATGTGTATCTACATGAGAAGGAATGTATTGACTTGTTCTCCCACAACTCACACTTATATGCTTCTGGTGTTTGAAATAAGCCTGTTGCTTACAGGGCTCTGGGCAGTGTAATTTTTACTTGTATAGGCATGGTCAGGGTGTGTTTGGCTTTTCAAATCCCCTTTCCAGAGATGCACAGGGGTCTGTTTATAGACTCTAGAGCTCAGCTGCCTTCCTCTGTGAGGTCCAGAGAGGTGTTTCAATTGCTATGTATAAATTTGTCCCTGGTGCCTTATTATCTTCTTGTTCCAAGTTGTAAGGATCCTAGTTACACTTCCTGCAGTAGAGAGAAACAGGACACATCTTAGGCAGCCTTTTTCCTTTTTTTTACACACACACACACACACACACCCGCCCACCCACCCCCCTTCACGGGAAATTTAATGAAGCACAGTGCATAAGTGACAGTGCTGAGTCAGCACTTGTTGGTCAGTTTGTGTCTACTGATTATCCAGCACCAGCTGAGGTGGAGCGGGCAGTGTGTGCACATGCCTGATGTACGCTTACCAAAACAAAGAAGAAGAAACGGGGAGGCCAAAAGAAATGCTTTAAAGACACCCACAAGATAAACATCAAGAGATGTGGTCTTCAGTTACCAAAGGACCCATGAAAAATAAAACCTGTGAAAGAGATCATCCTCAACCTCGAGGGATCACTGCCGCCGCCACCGGTCAAGCAACCTCTGCCATCTCAAGCCATCTAAAGACATGTCTATCTGAAAGGGGAGGGGATGAGTGTGCACTGTGTGATAAGCAGGGTAGTAATGTTAACGATCTTGTGATGCAATGTGAGATGGTGACTTGTTTTGGGGTGTGGTGGTTCTTTAAGAGACAGATATGCTGAAATCCCTGGTCCTGCTACATGAAACCACAGCAAGGAAAGACAGGCCCAAGGAAAATGCAGTTATAGGATGCTGCTGTAACAAATGCCGGTGGAATATCAAGGCATGCTCAAGTGATCGTGTTACCCTCTAGTGGCTGGACCACCAACATATAAGCCCTAATGCCAGACCTACTAATGGAAAGTCTCTTCTGTCTCATGTCTCTTTTGTCTGCATGTATTTTGTGAGTCAAAAGGTCCCAAGTCTTACACCAAGGACCGCAGGGTTGTTGTATGGATAACAAATATGATGTATGTAGCCTCACATTTGATCCATTGGCTGGCTGTGTAATCAGAGGGCCTCATACAGCACTGGTGTAAATTGGCATAGCTCCATTTGTCACTTGCCCAGTATCGACATCATGCCTAACACCTCGTATATTTCATTATTCGTGGATATTCCTTTCAGTGCACCTGGGTTATGTGACTGTCTGATCCTTTAGGCTGAAGAACTGGGATTTGATGAAGAAGTATGTCAGCACTGCTATATCAAGGGAAAAGGAAAAAGACAAAAGAAAGAAAGAAAGAAAATAAAGGGAGATTTGTTCTTCCTCCTTCCCACTCAATATAAATAACTGCTGTGTGATGCATCTCAGCAGTGGCATAAAGGCAGCTGCATGTATCTAGTGTGGACTGGTTTTGTGTTTGCTAGATAACCAGTCAACGGACAGATTTATGCCAGGGATCATTCACACACAGAGAGAGAGATGAGTCGTCCTACACAATAAGGCTCAGTGCTTGACTTAACAGTCACAACTTACTTTCCCCCTGTCTCTGACTCACCATCAGATTCTTTATTCTGCAGATGTGCAGGGGATTGTTTTATCTGGAATTAGATGGGCACAAGTGGTACCATTAATAACACTCACTGTCTCCCAGTGTAACAGCAGTTGTAAATTCTTTAGTTCTCATTATCTCTACAACAGTCTCGCAGCTTGTAATAGGCTGGATGAAGGGGGAGGAGGGGAGAGACGGCAGAGTTAGCCTATGCTATTGTAATCTTCTAGCACTAGCTTTCTTTGGTGCCAGCCTTTGAGACGGTCCCTGTACTGTTCTTGAAGATGCTTGTTGTGATGTGCAGGATCACTCCGCCATTGACATTAGGATAGTATCAAAGCAAATATTGGACATTTATTGTGCTTCTTGAATTGTTGGCTGCTCTTATTAAACATCGCAGAATAAGACCCAGGAAGGTGAAAATGATTTTGACCAGCTTTAAGGATGTGACAGAGTTTTTTTCCCGGACTAATAGCTCGACAACAACATAACAAACTACAGCAGACAGTGAGTCTTCACTGATATACTGTTTAGATTAATGGCTCCCTACCTTTTGTGGGCCACAGTTCCATTTGACCAGATTAAGTGTACAGGCCTGAGTCTGTCATCTACATTGGTGTGAGTCAGAAAACTCCTTTGAAGCAAATGGATGGAGTTACACACATGTGGGAAACTGGTGTAAGTGAAATAAGAGCCAGAACCGTTATCTCTGCCACTCAGGAACCTCCTTTCCCTCCCCACCTTAGAGCAGAAAAAAGCAGCTAAGGGGAAAATGTAAATTAGTGAAAGTTACATTTGAATTGAAATAGAGGAACAGAAAATGCTACTGTGAGTTTGGGCTGAAGAGTTCTGACATGCTGAGATGTATCTGCATCGCCTAGTAACTTCATGTTCAACTGGGGGGGAAATCTACAGTTTTCCAGCCTTTTCCCCTCTTCACAGCTAATGTTTCTTCGGCTTTAGTTGACTGTCCAAAGCTTCGTTCCCACAAACCCAAACTGAGGGTAGTCCTTTCTCTCATCGATTTTAAGGCTAGAAGGGAGCACTTCTAGTCAGACCTGCTGTGTAATGCACCCTATAGAATTTCATTTAGTAATTCCTGCAACTAACCTGATCACTTGTTGTTCAGCTGGACCATATCTTTTAGAAAGACATCCAGCCCTGACTTACAGATTTCAAGTGACGGAGAATTCACCACAGTCCTTGGTTATCTATTCCAGTAGTTAAATATTTACACTTTTTAAAATATGCACCATATTTAAAGTTGGAATTTGTCTAGCTTTAACTTCCAGCTATTGGGTCTTGTTATTCCCCAATATCGGAAACTTTCTTTGTGTAGGTGTAACACCGACAGACCCTGGTCGTTAGCGAACCTGGGACCTCTGGAGCTAAATACATGAGCCTCTACTGCATGAGCTAAAAGCCACATGGGCCTTAGCTAAGGCTGCAGCAGACTCATCAATCGCTACATGATCTCGGTGCCACTAGAGGGGGCAGAACACCACACTGAGGAGATGAAGGGGTTACATAGGTATTTATAAAATTAGGCCACATCTACACTAGCACTTATGTCGGCAAAATTTTTGTTGCGCAGGGGCGTGGAAACCCCCCCCCCCCCAGTGAAATAAGTTTTGCCGGCATAAGTGCTCATGTGCATAGCTGCTGCCGCTCATGGAGCTGGTTTTATTATGCTGACCGAAGAGCTCTCTCCCATCGGCATAACGCGGCTACCTGAGTGCTCTTACAGCGGCACAGCTGTATCGGTACAGCTGTGCCGCTGTAAACTTGTAAGTGTAGACATGGCCTAAGTCACTTCATAATTTTTTCTTTGATATGCTGAACAAACTAAGCCTCCTCCTGGGTTCCTTCGAATGATTTAAAATGCTACCAATAAAAAAAGGAGGGACTTAAAAATACCAATACAGGATTAGTTAAAGCTGAGCTAGAGGGAAAAACCGAACTATAATTTGACCACAAATCGTGGTCTAGACAAGGCCTCACTAATGTATGTTTCACATACCTCAACTGATAAGTAATCCAGTGAACAATTAGTGTGGGGAAGGATGACCTTGCCTGAAAAGGGTTTGAGAGATCAGGCCATCAGTTTTTATTTCTCCAGTGCTTCATGTAACAGCTCTTGTTCATACTGTAGGTTACAATGGCAACGTTTAATTTCACTGTTACAGATTGCTCAAAATAAGGCACAATGTTGGGAACGTAATGAAATGCTGTGTTACTGCAACACGAGTGTGTCGCCACTAGCTTGTGAAATGAAGGCTTTAGGATATAATTACCTGTTATAAAGGCCCATCCTTCAGATGTTAGCCTTTGAAGTGTTAGCACTTCAAAAACAGACTCCAACGAGAGACTGCTGAGCTGGAATTGATATGCAAACTAGACACAATCAACTCCGGTTTGAATAAGGACTGGGAATGGCTGAGCCATTACAAACATTGAATCTATCTCCCCTTGTAAGTATGCTCACACTTCTTATCAAACTGTCTGTACTGGGCTATCTTGATTATCACTTCAAAAGTTTTTTTTTCCTCTTAATTAGTTGGCCTCTCAGAGTTGGTAAGACAACTCCCACCTGTTTATGCTCTCTGTATGTGTGTATATATATCTCCTCAATATATGTTCCATTCTATATGCATCCGAAGAAGTGGGCTGTAGTCCACGAAAGCTTATGCTCTAATAAATTTGTTAGTCTCTAAGGTGCCACAAGTACTCCTGTTCTTCTTTTTGCATAGTGTTAAAGGAGAAGGGAGTCAAGACTTCATCCATTGCTTGCCCTTCCTTATCGCACCCGTATGTGTAAGAGGGAGGGACGTAGCAACCAATCAGAGGTTGCTCTCCGCCCCAGCACAGCTATTCACAGTAGGAGTAACAGATGTAATAGGGTTGCCAACCCTCCAGGATAGTGCTGAAATCTCCAGGAATTAAAGATTAAATCTTTAATTAAAAATTATGTTGTGATGAAACCTCCAGGAATACATCCAATCAAAATTGGAAGCCCTGATGTGTATGGGTATCTCTTCATTGCACAGTTAACCAGACTTTTACCCTGGTTCAGTCTAACACCCACCCCCCCATTCTCCAACAATCCACACAGAGAAAAACCTTTGACCCAGGTTTGGAGGTGCTTTAAATATGGGCTAGCTTACATGTTTCAGCATAGAGGTTAGAGCCTCAGCTACAATTTAATTTTGACTGGAAAACAGCCATTCTACAGTGCAGATGTGGGTTTAAAAAAGTCACTCAGCTGCTGTTAGTCTTCCAGTGCCTTTCCCACAATTCCTTCGGAAGGACAGACAAGTTCTTCCACAATTGACAGGGAAAGAATCCTAGAGTGTCTCAGAACAAAGAACCACGGGATATGCCCTCAGACACATTATGGGTGAGTGCCGACACAGTGAGGACATTGTAAGGCGGATAGGGCTTTGCTGTGGGGACACTTGCACCCAGGCTCAACTAACATGGGTGCCAAGCACTGGGTTAACAGCGCAGCAAAGATCTACTCTAAGGGCTGGTCTACACTGGGGGGGGGGGGGAAATCGATCCAAGATACGCAACTTCAGCTACGCGAATAGCGTAGCTGAAGTCGAAGTATCTTGGATCGAATTACCTGGGGTCCAGACAGCGTGGGATTGACGGCCGCGGCTCCCCCATCGACTGCGCTACTGCCGCTTGCTCTGGTGGAGTTCCAGAGTCGATGGTGAGCGCGTTCGGGGATCGATATATCATGTCTTAATGAGACGCGATATATCGATCCCGGATAAATCAATTGCTACCCGCCGATACGGCGGGCAGTGGAGACGTACCCTAACTGGTTCCGGGGTGCATTACACTCCCTTACTCCCTGGATCACAATTTGGCCTTCGGTTAGGTGGAGGCAGAGTCACTAGTGCTGAGGAACTGATGCATGGTCTGAGGCTATATTAGACAACACCTGTCAACACCCTGCAAGTTGTTTGTATGAAGTTAATTAAAAATCACATGCCTAAAAGCATTAGCATACCCCGTTTGTGTGGGTGTTTTATTTGCTGTGGGGTTAAATCTATTAGTTACAATCACATCCTATATATAGCTCATTGTCTCAGTATCTTCACTTTTACTTTTCAGCCTTTTGCACCAAAGCTTTCAGACTTCTTCTCCCTTAGATTTTTGCATCACAGCACATATTTTACTCACACAACTGAAGCTCTTGCAAAGCAAAACTGACATCACTTGATCAGCCAAATCAATTACTTTATGAAGGTGTGAAATGGAAAGCGGACAGGCCTATAGTTTAGTTAATGGAAACCAAAACCTGCACTTGGGATATTTATAATGTTGTAGATCTCTCCATTTTCTTAGTGATTAATATAAACAAAGCAACATTAACCAAATTGAATAGATGCAGTAAGAGAGAAAACATGCCTCTGAAGCGTGAGTTAGCCCACTCCAATTTTTTAGCAATACACTTTCCACATTAGACATCAGTGAAGAGGTGATTAGAGGTCACCATAACCTGGCCTTTTATGGCACTGTATGACCACCGCTAGAGAACGCAGAGTGGGCTGGGGGAGGTGTCCTGATTTTATTGTTGCTGGAAGAACACACTAATTCAAAATCCATGAAATCTGAAGGTTTTACATTACAGTAGTTTGCAAGAACATTTCCTTTGATTTAAAGCCACATGGGTTTGCAGGCAGTACCCAACTCTGAGTGTGAAATGCAGTCAAATCACCAAGTTTTGCATCAAACAAAGATGGTTTAATGGCAAAAACATGAGTGTCACCTTGTTTTGCATCAAAACAAGCAAATCAGTTCAGCTTTGAGTCAAATATCTGGGTCATAAAATGGAAGCCAGGTAAAAGTTGCCTAGTTTTGACCTCCATTGTGAATATTTTGCTTGGGTTTGGCTCTACAAGTCACATCAAGGCCCACTGCTGTGCCACTTGCAGAACCTTCTCAGAAACCAGACAAACCTTGAGTCAGTCTTGTTGTAGCTGTGTTGGTCCCAGGATATTAGAGAGACAGGGAGGGTGAGATAATCTTTTATTGGAACAACTTCTGTTGGTAAATGAGACAAGCTTTGAGCTACACAGAGCGTTGACCTGAAAAAGAACTCTGTGTAGCTCAAAAGCTTGTCTCTTTCACCAACAGTAGTTGGTCCAATAAAAGATGTTACTTCACCCACCTTGTCTCACTAATAAATCTTACATCAGTTTAACAAAAGCAATTGCAATTTCCAGACAGGACAGGCTAAACATAATAGAAGAACTGAACAGAAAGTTAATCTGGATCTACAGCATATTATCATCAAAAATTAGTTAGACCCATCTTGCTATCTCTTGTCCCATTATAAAGTTTCAAACATTTTCTATTCTTATTCTTGCTAAATTTAAGATCTGCATGATGAATGAAAGTGGAAGCACGTACTAAGAAGTCCTTTGTGAGTACAACTGACCTGATCTTGATACCGTTCACATAATCACACAGTACTAAAAGAAAACAAAAAAACAAAAACAAAACAAACCAAAAACACAAAAAAATGCACAACACTTTCTTTGAGCCAATCTGTAAGAGGCAGGACTTATTTTCCAGTGTAATGAGTTACTAGTTCTTACTATTGTGGTTTTACTTCTTCACAAGTTAATGAGTTTCAGACATGCTTAGAACAGGAAAACCCAACACACTCAAAAAGTTAACAGTTTCCTCCACTCAGAGTACAAATCTAGAGGAGCTGCAGAAGTGAAAAAGGTGACTAATGTGCAAAGTCCTTCAATGCTTAACAGCCAACCCTTCCTTTTTTTCTGTAGGCACAAAACAAAGGGTGCATCAAGGGTAATCTGATAGCACAGTCTAAAAGGAATATCCAAGTGGACCACAATGCATATTCAAAATTGTCAAATACAGCTGAACATTTAGACTCAATGAAATAGTGCAGTGAAGGTCAAACAAAAGTGCCCCTATTAGAGCTGGTCAGAAAATTCAGACAAATTTGGTTGGAATTTTGATCAAGCAACTGGGGTGTCATTTTCTTGATAATGCCAGCCTGTTTTTTAACAGTTGCCAGCTACAGTTCCAAGTGATGCTTCACAGAAGAAAGATATGAAAACGGCACTAGGAAAACATTCCCCCCACCACCACCTCATTCTCATCCAGCATAAGGATGAAATTTCAAAACACTTTATCTCTTCCCTGACTGTGCCCCCTTCTATTTCCTCACCATACCCCACTCACAGTGTTTATCCTTGGTCAGTGAAGACCCAGGGTTCAGAAGTGCATCCATGTGAATTCACCTCCCACCCGGGGAAGAAGGCACCTTGCTTGTTCCGCCATCTGAGCACTTGCTCTGGCTGGCCGCCCTGCCAGCCGCTCATTCCACTGGCCGCCTCACCAGCCACTCATTCGCTGGCCGACTATCAGTCACCTTCTGCTGCCTGTCTGCTGTGACCTCTGCAGGTCAGTCTCTTAGTGATTTTCAGCTCTTTGCAGGCTGGGGGCAGAAACACTACCCCATCACAAGTGATTTCAACTCTCATTTGAGCACTTTAAAATAACAAAGGCTCCTAATGAAGCCTATTTAGTTCTATCTTTGAACAGTGGGGAGGAACAGGTTAAACTAGCCCATGGACCCTTAGGGAGCGTCCACACTTCCTGGCTGGGACACCTGTCCCCACCCCTCTTACCTTCACAGGGCTCTGGCATTCGAGCCCCTGGCTTAACGAGGTCCTTTCAGCTGAGAGTGGCCTCCTCATTTGGGACAGGTTAAGCACAGTTCTGCTCTGCTTTATTCATACAATAAAGACAACAACATGATAACAGCATTTCACTACCCCTGCATTCAATACTAAACTGATTTGTAGCCCAACACCAGCGAAAGCTGATCACTTGGAGCTACACAACTCCTGTCACCTATGAAGAGCAGGTATGTTCATGTAAATACAGTTTGCTCCTGAAGTCTCTCCCCATCCCAAACTAGCTGTCAGGGAGAGTTCATTCAGACCCTGCTTACATAAGGAAGGATTTTATAGGTTGGGAGATGGTGGGAGGGGGACTCCAAAGATTTTGATCATTTTCATAAGCTTGCAGTTTGAATCCAGACTCAAACTCAAGGTTCACCCATCACTAGGTGGAATAAATAGCCTTCCACTTCAGTAGAAAATTCATCAAAGCATAGCCAATATACAGTACTATACCGTTTGTAGCCAGGAGAGGCTATTCTCGTGCAGTTATAAATAAACATTGACTGAGACAGACTTATAAGAATCTGGTTTTATTTTCAGCAACATGGAACAAGAACTGAAGGGACACCTTTTACCACAACCACTGACAACAGTTTGGAGGGGACGGGGGGGAGGCTTTCAAAGTCTTTGCACTTAAAGCAATGACTGATGCTGTATGATAAGCTTGTCTAAGATAAGGCTAAACACTGATATGTTCGCAATGAAGCCCTCATTGGAATCATAGGTGAAGGGAGGCATGCCTGGCTGGCTGGCAGGGTAACTAATACTTTGTCAGGGACAGTGAAATTCTTCACCAAATCAGGTCAGTCACAGTATTACAATGTATTTCCATGCCACACTCGTTATCAAGGAATACCCCTAATGGTTACAGCAAGAGGCTCATCATCAGGAAAGTAGGTGGGTTATTACAGTTCTCCTCTCTCATTGGTGAGGAGAGGATAAATGGAGTCTCCCTCTGAGCAGCCAGGGAGAGGTGTACATTTGTGTGTGTATTAAACGTTGACTTTTTAACATGACATTATCACACACAGGGCAGAGGAATAGAGGAGAGTTAAGCTCAGCAAACATACTAAGAACAATATTTGATTTTTTTAAAAAATCTCATTTGGGGGGGAGGGGAACCAATCTAATGATTTTTTTTGGGGGGGGGGGAAAGACACTCCTGATTTTTGATCTCTTGAGGTTGGCAATACTGAAGTTATCCCATAACGCCTCTCTGCATGATGCTGACCTACATGGTCATTGACACCATATTAACTCAAAGTACTGCTATTCCACCCATCCCCAAAAATAAACATTACATTGACATTAAAGTGATAAATATGTAAACTTAGTTGATGGGAGCAATTCACTTGCATGACTCATCTTCACAGAGGGGAGGGGCAAAACAACAAATGTCTTTTGTCCTCTAATATTCCACAACAGTTTGCTGTTGATGGGCTTTCCTTGTTGGCCAGGGCATACCACCTTATGTTGGAGCCCACCACTTCACACTGTTTAATGTCTCTCGCCTGTCTGGTGATTTACACAGATGCTTATAATACAATCACAGATGCTTATAATACAAATGCTCAAATATTACCTCACAATAGGGGATACAGATGTTATAAGTAATATGAGTACATGCAGCAACTCACAAGCATTCAATAAAGTCTAAACCTAATACCTATTTTAACAATACTAACACACAGGTTAGCCAGACTGATTTCATCTCTATATTTGCCAGTGTTCAGTTGAGACATGTAGATCTTGGCATGAGCTGGCACCTGGTCTGCCAGTATCCTAGGTACTCCCCACTAAAAACAACCTTAACTCTGCCCTCATCTCCCTCCAACACCATGTATATTGTATAAAGTAGATGTGGGTGAGGGGGTGACATTCCCCAGGGTGCAATCTGGACTGTTGAACAGCTATGCCTCCTCAGTTCTCCAACCTGGGGTGCCTTTTACATTGCTTCACCATGAGAATAACCACTCCTGGTCTTCTCACACACAGCTTCCAGCATGTAAATTACTCCCAGCTATACTATATGAGTACTATGGCCAGCCACTTGTAATACACTGCAGAGCAACACCAGCAAGTTCCAGTCCCAAACTTTCCCCCAGAAGTGTTCATCTTATTCTGCCCAGACCTCTACTTGACAACACAACCTCATATAAAGGCCAAATTAGATGCACAAATCCTGTTATCTCAAATGGAGTTTGTCAAACACGTCAGTCCAAGCACACTGGTTTAAATAAAACAATGAAACAAGTTTATTAACTACAGAAAGATCGATTTAAATTATTAGAAGTAGTGAGCCATAAAAGTCAGAATTGGTTACAAAGAAATAAAAGGTAAATGCAACAACACCTAACTTAACAAGCTAGTTGATTTCAAAGCGAAGGTGTCTCTCACCATGTGTTCTAGGAGTCTTACAGGCCAAATTCCTTTCTGCCAGGATCCTCCCCAGTACAGTGACGCTTCCTTTGTCCTTCAAGCATTGTCAATGCCGTGAGTAGAGATGAAGGGAGAGATATTTGGGGGCATCTGTTCCCCTGTATTATAGTTCTATTTTTCTTTGAAAATCATCTCCAACTGAGGTTAAGGAGACAGCAAATCTGTGGGGACAGGAATCTCCAGCTCTTTCTTTTCCAAAATGTAGACTTCTCATTCACACACTTTTTCCTGCCAAAAAAATGGCCACTTAACCAGGCGAGAGTCCATTTGATTTTGTTGACACCTGGCTGAGGCATGAATCTGCCTTTTGCCTCTGAGGAACTCATTTGTGTCTGCTTTTCTAAACCTGGAATGTCTCAGCAATGTGATACAATAGAATTTTATAACTTTACATACAATGTTGCCACACATGTTTTACAAGGACGATAATGATCAGCAAATTATGAGTTTCCAAATGATACTTTCTAAAAAATCATCATAGTCTTGTAAAAAGCATGAACATAAGGATCCAGACTGTCACAGAGGGTCAATGATTAACTAAGATATAGTTCACTCCTAAACCTCATTTTCCTTTCACTTAAATTAATTTCACACTCACAAAACTCCACTGACCTCCATTGAGTTCCTCCTGAATTATACTGGTGCAATTGAGAGGAGAATCAGGCCCTGTATATTTTGACAGTATGCCTGGAACCCCATTGCAGCAAAATCTTAATTTGATCAGATCAAGTAAACAGCATTCAGAATGTCTGAAGCCACAAAACTGAGCAGGCTGGCTATACAATTTAAGATACTCACAGTAGCAGAACAGAGCTGGCCCACTGGCTGTGTGGACAGCATGCAGATAGACATTGGCAATGCTTTTCTAATCAGGTTCTTATGTCACTCCCATCACTCTGGTAACTATCTTATAGTTAGTTGTAACAGGTCAGACAGGATGTTTTGTGTCCCAGTAAAAAGCAGATACCCTGTTGATTTTAGCACATCTTGGAAAGTTGTTAATAAACTATTAGATTTAAATTAAAAACAGGTTGATGGTAAATGGGACATGGAGCTGACATTTTAACAAGTCTATGGAACAGAGCCCGGGGAGAGGACTCCTTCTACCCTAACTTTCTAGTATAATCCTCCAGAGTCTCTAGCCATCTAAGTATGTTCACTCACATATTTCACTCTGTGTGTTGGGAAGGTTGTGGCATGGTGTGTGGGGGTTAGGGAGCTGTGTATAGTGCCGGTGGGCTGGAAAGGTTGAAATAGGGAGACGGGAAGTCATTATCTCAGTGAGTCTAGTGATTTCTAAGCTCCATGGAGCCCAAGCATGGTGTATGACGTCCAGAGCGTGATTGGGTGCATGAATGGTTGGTGGGTGCTTGTGGAGGGTTGTATGTACACTGGAGTGGAAGGGGATAGAGTCCTTGCCCTGCTAGTTGCAGTGCAGTGTAAAACTCAGCCAGGCCTGTTGAGAAGCTTCCATATATTTTCAGACAGTTCAAAGGCCGTCATAGCATTTTCAAATTTTGTAACGTCAGGCAATCCTTTGGCAAACTATAGACAGCCAACTGAATTTTTGTAATTGAATCAACCAAAGTCCCACAAAACTTCGGCAGACTTCTTCATAAAGTTATGGGACTATTGAGCATTTTGATATTTCTAATTTACTAGTGATTAGAAATATTCAGCCCTACTTAGATTCTAACCCCATATTTGCAATGCATTTACTCTTCAACAGCATAATGTCGAATTAACCCCTTATTTACACAGTCCTTATGTCACTTCATTACACAGTCCTGTCCTTGATACCCATTTACCCTAATCAGCAGCGGAGAAGCCTCCATGCTTATAAGCACCTTGCTAAAGAAAGGAAACTGCACGGAAAAAGAAAGCAAAACCAATATCAATCGCCACACAAGACCAGACAGTCCCTTGCATTCTTTTATGTGACCTCTTCAGTTCCTCCAGATAAGTAACAAGTAGCACCACTAATGCCCAGCACTGTTCGGAGGAGATGTGAAGCTAACTGACAGCTGTCTGGCAAGAGGACAGTTGTTTTATTCCTAGGGTAAATTTTTCAAAAATGGATGCTTAAAATAGGCTCCTGATCCATACATGTAAACCGTGAGCTGCTGGATGATTAGCACTTTTGAAAATCAGACCAATGATTTAGGTGCCTAATAAAGGAGTCAGAGGCCTCACTGTAGGCTCCTGTTTTTGAAAATCTTAGCCTGTGTCTTCAGAAATACCTGGTAATTGTGGATGTTAGCAGCTCATCCTACAAGACTGATATTCTCAATATTCTTCAACTCAAGCTCAATCAAGATTTTCCTTTTTAAGGGCTAGTCTACACTGGGAACTCACATTGGCAAAGGGGTGTGAAGAATCCACACCCCTGAAAGACCGAGCTATGCTGACCTAACCCCCGGTATAGACACTGCTAGGTCAACAGAAGAATTCTTCCACTGACCTAGCTACCTCTCCGGGAGGGGGTTTATCTATGCTGACAGGAGAACCATTGCTGCTGTAGCGGTTGATGTGTGGACGTACCTTCAGTCAAAAAGGAAACAAGCAACTAGACTTCAAAGTCCTTCACTATCCCAGGCTCTGACCTGCCTGCTAGGCAGCACTTTGCCCACTACCCCCACACACTGTGAAGAATGGAAATGTTACTCATCTGCTGTTTGGATGGGACAAAAGGTTAGAAAAACACACTGGGTTATAACCTCACCCACATAAGGCAGATCTGTGTGTGTGTGAGAGAGTGCAGTGAAAAACCCATTACACACTTGTACTTGGGGGGGAGGGGGGAACAGATTTGTTTGCGATGAGTAACTAAAGCTTCAGGCTGTCTTCAAAACAGTCATTCATGTGTGAGATGTTCAAGCCCCAGCGGAAAGAAAAATTCCCATCATCGTTCTCAGCCTACCAATCTGAAAGCTCAGAAGGGGAAAAGCTCATTCCCCATTAATAGGCTAGACAATGTATCTGGAAAGGAAGGGTTTGATTACATTGAGGAGCTCCAAGCCCACCATAGCTGTGGGTACCTTTTGTTATTAAAGAACTTAAAGTGGCAATGTGGGAGCTCCGCACAAGTGACTGGTAAACCAGTGTTGAAACAAACTGGCTTTTAATCAAAAGGAAAAAATGTAACATCATCATCGGAAATATTTCTCCAAGCACAAACTTTGGATCTGAATTCCAAACACTCCAGATTCAGGTATGTTCACATTTGAGGTTTTGGTCCACACCATTATAAATATAGGTGCGGTTTGTGTGGATCAGTGGTCACCAATCGCTCGATCACGATTGACTGGTCGATCCTAGAGGATCTCCCCGTCAATCACAATCTCTGGCAGAATACCGGGGCTGCCGCTAAGACAGGCTCCCTGCCTGCCCCAGTCCCACACCACTCCCAGAAGTGGCCAGCATGGCTCTGTGGCCCCGGAGGCTCGGGGATAGGGGTCTCCCTCCGCGCGCTGCTCCTGCCTGCAAGCACCGCCACTGCAGCTCCCATTGGCTGGGAATGGGGAGCTGTGGCCAATGGGAGCTGCGAGGGCAGTGCTTGCAGAGAGTGGCAGCACACGGAGCCACGTGCCACCTCCCACCCCCCAGGAGCCACAGGGACCCATTGGCCCCTTCCAGGAGCAGCATGGGGCCAGGGTAGGCAAGGAGTCTGCCTTAGTGGCAGCCACGCTACACCACCAACCGGCAGTCACCAGAGGTAAGAGCTGCCCGGTGGGAGGCCACACCCCAAGTCCCAGCCCTGAGCCCCCTCCTGGAGTCAGCACCTTGAACCCCTTCCTGCACCCCAATACTCTTCCCCAGCCCTTCCCCCTCCCAGAACCAGCATCCTGTGCCCCTCCTGCACCCCAAGCCCCAGCCCTGACACCCCCTCCCAGAGCCAAACCCCTGTACCTCAACCCCCTGCCCCAGACCCCCCCCGAGCCAGCACCCTGTACCCCCTCCTGCACCCAACACTCTGCCCCAGCCCAGAGCCCCCTCCTGCACCCAAACTCCCTCCCAGAACTTGCACCCCTCACCCCCTCTTGCACCCCAAACCCCTCCCCAGGCTCAGCCCAGAGCCCCCTCCCACACTGCAAACCCCCTGGCTCCAGGCCATAGCCTGCACCCCCTCCCAAACCCCAACCCCTATCCCAGCCCGGTGAAAGTGAGTGAAGGTGGGGGAGAGCAAGTGACGGAGAGAGAGAGAGGGATGGAGTGAGCAGGGTGGGGCTTTGGGGAAGGGGCAGGGCAGATCCTGGGTTGTCCTTAAATTGATCATGGGCATAAAAAGATTGGAGACCACTGGTGTAGATGCTTTATTGGACCTAAGGATGCCCCATACTTCACGAGGAAGGTGGCATAGGAGCTGATAAATGGCCATACACCAGTTTTCCTCTGGCCTGGAGGAAAACTCCAATGGCTAGTTGAGAGATACAAAACAGCCTTAGTATGGCTGAGAGTCTTTATTTGAATACTGCTCCATCCAAGCAGCAGCTTCAAATCCATGTTATGTAATTCCACAAAGCATGATTCCTTTACATACGCAGCCAGGAAAAACGTCAATGAATTAGAAAGGACTCTGAGCACACTGATCTCTGCAATCTAGAATCTGTACAGAAAAGTGCCATCATAACTAATGTTTACAAGATACAAGTTAGTCAATGAAAAATGTTTTGTAGTCTTAACTTGCCAGGTGAGAGGAGCGAGGAAATATTTCCATTGGTCAGAGCACGGGACTAGGAGCCAATGATTTAGGGCTGCATGCCCAGTTTTGGTACTGATTTGCTGTGAGCCATCCTCACTTTGTACTAAAACCAGGTTTGCTGAAGTGCTTTTAAGTTGTGTCAGGCTAAAATGGTAACGCTGGAAGGGGTGAGAGAGTGTTAAACCAATGCCCCCCAAGCCAGCCCCCAGTAATCACACATCGTGAGTCAGCAGTAATAATACTTTTTAAAGTTTTGGGTTTTTTAATTGAGTCACCTAACTGCGCAGATACCTAAATGGAGTAACTGTGTGATCCTGTTGCTGGAACCCTTATCCTTCCTCACCCCATCTCCTCCAGACCGCATGTGATCTCACTTATCACATCACCCTGAACATTAAAGGCTATGGTGGAATTTTCAGAAGGGCTCAGAGTTGCCCTAATCAACCCCCTTTGAAGATGATAGCAAAATTCATATTGACTTCAGTGGGAGAAGAGCTAGTTCCATTCTGAGTGCTTTTAACAACCACACTGGACAAGAAACCTATCTTTCTATTTGAATTTTAAAGCTCCTAGTACAGTGCTAGGCTGTAGTTAATTAAAAATAATTAACACCACCTGTATTTTAAATGGTACGAACATGTTGTTGGTTTTTAATAGCTGTAGCTTGATTTAAACACATCCACAGCATTAAAACTGAGGGCAGGACTTCTAGTTGGTATAAACTGGTGTAATTCCAGTGATGCATCAATTTACATTAGTTGAGAATCTGGCCCCACATTAGCAAAAGGTCAGTTTTAAAATAAGTTTAAAAGGAACTCAAGTCACAAGTTTGGTGTGGACAGGGCCCGTAGGGCACCAACAGCAGGGGAGGATCAAATTGTTCTTTGAGAACTTACTTTGTGGTTAGTTTCAGAGTAACAGCCGTGTTAGTCTGTATCCGCAAAAAGAAGAACAGGAGTACTTGTGGCACCTTAGAGACTAACAAATTTATTAGAGCATAAGCTTTCGTGGACTACAGCCCACTTCTTCGGATGCATACAGTGGGCTGTAGTCCACGAAAGCTTATGCTCTAATAAATTTGTTAGTNATAGTTTTGAGCCTCCATAATCTCTCCCATGCAAATCATTGAAGCCACTAGAGACTGACCATATCAGCTTAGCTCTAAGCAACTCAGTCAGCCTCTGACTTGAGCTTAGCATATCTGTTAACAGACTTTACAACTCCAAAAAACCTCACAGAAAGGCCATCCTGTGTCTCTGAACAAGGGAGGAAGATAATTTTGGAGTGCAAATCACTTGAGAAGGCTCAGCTGAAGTTAGTGCCCGCTTGAATAATTGTCCCATACCTCTCCCTCTGTGGTTTGTATAGTGTGGCAAAATAACTACCAGTGCTTCAGAACCACAGCCGGACATGCTTTGAAATTGTAACCACAAAGTAAAAAGAAGAACAGGAGTACTTGTGGCACCTTAGAGACTAACAAATTTATTAGAGCATAAGCTTTCGTGGACTACAGCCCACTTCTTCGGATGCATACAGTGGGCTGTAGTCCACGAAAGCTTATGCTCTAATAAATTTGTTAGTCTCTAAGGTGCCACAAGTACTCCTGTTCTTCTTTTTACTTTGTGGTTACAATTTCAAAGCATGTCCGGCTGTGGTTCTGAAGCACTGGTAGTTATTTTGCCACACTATACAAACCACAGAGGGAGAGGTATGGGACAATTATTCAAGCGGGCACTAACTTCAGCTGAGCCTTCTCAAGTGATTTGCACTCCAAAATTATCTTCCTCCCTTGTTCAGAGACACAGGATGGCCTTTCTGTGAGGTTTTTTGGAGTTGTAAAGTCTGTTAACAGATATGCTAAGCTCAAGTCAGAGGCTGACTGAGTTGCTTAGAGCTAAGCTGATATGGTCAGTCTCTAGTGGCTTCAATGATTTGCATGGGAGAGATTATGGAGGCTCAAAACTATTTCATTGTTTTTTTAATCCCACTAAACCAGCTCTTCAGACGGGTTCTTAGAAAGACAATTTAAAAAACACAAACGTATGATTTCCGCTTTTCTGCCTAAAGGCCATACCCTGCTAAACATTTCAGCTCAGTCAAGTGCTTTGCTCTAGGCAGAGCTAAACAATAGACTGAACAGGAAGAATGAACATCAGTGATGTGTTTTGTGTATTGGGAACATATGTAAATTCCAAAGATGATCTTCAGACAGATGCAACTTGGGCATGAAACTTTCAAATAAATCCACAGCAAAAACTGTAGCTTCCTTTTACTGTAGCAATAACCCATTTCTCTAACCATGTCATCGGGGGGTTGGTCTAGGCGGGCAACATTTCCCAAACCTTTAAAAGCTGAGCCCCCCATTCAGAAAAATGGGGTCAGTCATAATGACTCCTTCCCCAGTCCAGCCCCCATCCACTGTTGTTAAAGGCCTACACATCTTAATTGGTATGCCCTGCCCTCTATACCTTCCTACTAGTTCTTCGGTTTTCACCCCACATTCTGGGAAACATTGGCGTAGTTCTTCATAAGACGACAGTTCCTCTCTTGATTTATTACTTGCTGATCAGTGAAATAGTTAACAACATTCAGGGCTGCCTGGGGGGGAGGGGCGGGAATTTGTCCCAGGCCCCACAGGGGCCCCGTGAGCCCTGGCTGAGAATCCCTTTCCTCACCTGGCGGTGGTCCGGGTCTTCGGCAGCATTTCGGCGGCGGTGCTGCCGAAGATGCGGAGTGACTGAAGGGCCTCCCGCCACCGAAATGCCGCCGCCACCGCAGACTCGGCGCGCTGCCCAATGGGTATGTCTGCTCCCCCATTTTGTCCCAGGCCCCCTGAATCCTCTGGGCGGCCCTGACAACACTGACATACTTTATATGATTATTTGCTTTCACTTGAGTTAGCACCAATTAAAATGAACGGGGCCGTTGAAACCTCGGAGCTATTATTTCAGGCTCTCTGCAAAGTCAGGCATATATCTGCATTGTTTGCATGTAGATCATGCTTTTAACATTTTTCTCCACAACCTTAATAGGTACAGATTAACTCAAAAGGAAAGGGGGAAGGAAAGAAAATCAAGCTAGCTCAGACTCTGAAGCAAAATTGACTATGTGGCAAGCACCCTCCCCTCCATAGGGGAAATCCCATGCTTTGAGAAACACTGGTCTAGGGGAATGAGTATAGAACAGAGTCAGTCATGACTGGATTTTAACACTGACCTTGCAACTTGTTCAAGGCCAAAGAGCATAGCTTCTCTGTCTCAATTTCCTCACCAGTAAAAATGGAAACAATATGTATCTACACCATTTGGTATTGAAATGATTTATTTGTGTGTGTACAGCTTTGAATATGTAAAGGCTCAGTATATTTATTATCCCCTACCTCTTCTCTAGCTAGTTTGATGCTTTATATGGTCCTCATTACCGAAGTATCAGCGTGCCTCCCAGTCATTTAAAAATAGAAATAAAAACAACTGTCTCCCTTTCTTCTTTCCTAGCCTGTAGGAGGGATAGCCTGATTCATTTTTAGGGGGCTTTGCTTATGTTTGCATGTATAAGTGAGTGGGTAGGTGGGTGTGCTGTGTATCTATGAAGAACTTCTTGAGGGAAAGCCAAACCAACTACATGAGTTTTTCCTGTAATTCTGCATGTGGTGAGGCCGGTGATCTCTCTTATCTATTGAGGGAAGGAGTTCCCTAGACCAGGACCGGTCCCCATGAAAGCACTGTCTTCTGCACTCATGAGCCTCCCTCCATTAGTCAGAAGTTCAATTGTTCCAGTAAAGGGTAGCTGCTGTGGGAGGTTATGGTCATGGATGGTAACTTGGTAGCTAGGGCCAATGCCATGGAGGTCTTTGCGTATTAGGACAGAGACCTTGCAATGGTTTGTGTTCAATTGGGAGGCATTACAGGGACTGTAGCATGAGGGTGATGTGCTCATGGAAATTAGAGAAGACAGATAACCCAGTGGTTAGGATATTAACCTGAGTTCAGGAGACCTGCTTTGTCACTTAACTCCTGTATGACCCCATACCTCTGTCCCCATCTGTGACTATGGTGGGGGGGGAGGGATCATGTAAGTTCTAGAGATCAACTTGGGTTGGTAAGAAGACAGCCTCCTGTACTTGGTACCAGCTGGAGATTTTTCAAGCTGCATAGCTTCATTCCTAGATAGGAATTGCAATAATCAAGTCTAGAGGTTATGAATGTTTGGAGCAGTATCATGACCACATCTGTGTCCGATTGTATGAAGTGCTACCTTGGGGTAGTTAAGTTGGAAGGAGTTTTTTTTTTGTCAGTATGGCTATGTGGCCTTCCGTAGCCTGACCACAGCAATGTAGGACCCAGGGTCCAAATCTGTGATCATAAATACTTGTTCATCAATAATGGATACCACACACACACAAATATTCTATTCCTGGCACATCAACCTACTGCCTCCTCGAATGCCTGAGATAAAAAGTAGGATTTATAGCATAAAAAGAGATGGACTAGATCACTCAGCTATCACCTCGTAGAGCTGGATCCTTCGGCATGTGAAAAAGTTTGGCACTTTGGCCCTATTGCCTGCCTTTAACTGGCCACATTATTACAAAAACAACCTTCTTCTCTTCATTTCTATTTAGAAGGTGGTCTTAAAGTCTCATTCCTCTATATGAAGAGAGGCTGTAGCTTTAAGGTATTCCTTGGAACTTGCCTTGTTTCATCACTGCTTTTGATCCCATGTAAAGTTCAGAGTCTAGCTGGGCCAACTGCCTGGGCAGGGAGGTGGAAGTTTGCTACCCAGTCAGCAAGGTCTGTGAGCCAGGAACAGCAGAGGCAGCCTGCCAATTGGAAGCTATGCTGGGACTTTAAAAGAGAGAGATGTAAGGGTTACAACACTGTTTATACAGCATGGGCTGTCCCCCAGGCTTTGGTTAAGAGAACAACTGACACATATGGCAAGCCTCCTCATCTCCCTCCCACAAGCTGGGCTGATCCCAGCCTGCAAGGACCCAGCTAGGGGCCTTCACAGTTGGTTGGGACGGGAACTCATCTGGCTGCTTTTGGTATCTGAGATTTTGCCATAAAGAAGGTTAGCTCCCGGCTGAAGTTAGCCCAGTGATCCACACACAGGAGGGCTCTCCGAAGCTCACTGTGATGTGTCCACTCTGAAAACTCGTACTGAAGCTTGAGTTCATTAGGGTCTCTGATTTTGCTCCTTCCAGAATCTAAGAGTCAGCTTTATACTGCAGATAGGCAGAGACTGGAAGACTTCAATGAACTGGAGGTATTTCCAAACTTGAATGTACTCTGAGTGCTAAGGGTACAGAGGTTATCCTGACTCTATTCTTTTAATTACGTAAGTCTGACAGAGCTGAACACAATTCAGAATTTCTGTGTACAGCAACTTTCAACGTTTGTTTTCATCCCAAATTGGGATGCAATGTTGACATTTAAAACATTTTTCACAAAAACAAGAAATTTGGAAAGAATTCCATTTGGAAATATCAAAACAAAAACATTCTGACATTTTCAAATGAAGCTAAACATTTAAACATTCCCCGAATCAAAATATTTCATTGTGGTTTAGTGAACTGACCTAAAATGCTTTGTTTCAAGTCAACTTAATATTAAGTGGCATTTTCCCATAGTGCGACATTGCCTCGTGGGAGTTGTAGTTCAGGACTCTCCTCTAAGGGTCAGAATTCCAGGTCAGATTACATCTCCCATAAAGTATCCAGAGTCCTGTGATTCCTATGATGCACCATGCAGTTCAGTCAGACGGAAATCTCCATTGAATTTTGGCAATGTAATCCTTCTGGGACCTTGGCCAATAGGAGAGACTGGGGGTACAAACTACAGCTCCCCTAAAGTAATGCCCTGATAGGGGTTATTACTTTAATGTCTTGAACTGATTTGAGCCAAAACGTTTTGGGGCAGTTAAAAACCTAAATATTCTGATTCAAGTTATACCAGCCCAAATGGAAATATTTCATTTTTTATTTTCCCCAATGGAAAATTGACTTTTCTCAACAAAAAAATTTCCTAGTGAAAATTAAAATTTTGCAGAAGCTGTATTTTCTGTTGGAAAAAAATCACTGATAGAAAATTCCTGACCAGCTTTAAAATATGACAACATTCACTTTTTTGGAAACTAAGAGGAGAGATGTTCTTGGGGTTATGGGCCTGGGCTGGGACTTGGCAGCTTTGGGTTCAGTCCTTGGCTCTATCATAGATCTGCTGTGTTGTGTCATAGACCTCTTTATGCTTCACTTTCCCCACCTGTAAAATGTTTTAAGCACCTATTGGATAGCACAGACTCACGGAATTTGATTTCAACCTGCCATTTTCTATCAATCAGTCTTCTACTAGACTTCAAAGATTCACTAAGAAGTTGCCGTCCAAGAAAACATGTCTAGCCAAGACAGTACTTAAGCACACATGCTTAAAATTTGCATATAGTCTCCTTTTAAAAAAAAAAATCATATCTGGAAGCAGTTTTTGCTGTGACCGAATCTAGGAGTTAGTGCTGGGAAAGAGTTACTGGGTCAGACAGTCAATTCCCATGCTACTACAGAGTATCTTCTACTACTAGAAGAGAGTGCAGCAACAACAGATTGGGTGAATCATTTCAATGGCTAGTAAGTTAGCAAACGGAAACCGAGGCCATGGCTACACTACCACTTATGTCAGCCTAAATCTCCTGTGTTGTATTTTTTTAGAAACCAGTAATTTGGCATTTCAAGTTTTACCATGTGGCACACACACATTGCTATTTGCTTTAAGACATATGTAGAAGCAGTAGGGTTTTCCAGCTCACTCTGGGGCTGATCCAGAGTCCACTGAAGTCAATGGAAAGATTCTAGTTGATTTCAGTGGGCTTTGGATTGAGCCCCATTTGCTTTTCTATTACCAGCTGTGGTTGTGAGTGGCAGATTCCAGAGTTTGTTTGTTAAGAAACCAAGTTCTTTATGAGGGATTAGCGCACATCTGTCAGAGCCTAATTTTAAAGCAAAGAGAAACATAACCCTAAACATCTTTTTTTCCTGTTTGGCAGAATTCAACATGGTCTTTTTCTTTGACCTCGCCATCAACTCCTTCCTATGCATGAGAAACTCTTAACGGACACTGGAAGATGCTGAGTTGTGCTGGAAGAAAGGATTTCTGTGGATGTCAATGGTGCTGTCTCCTGATCCTACAATCCAGATTGAGAGTTTAGACTGGTTTACACTGCAATATCGGGTGGTCATATTTTAACTACTTTCTTGGAGAAGGCACAGAACTTCCAGATTTTAATAGGAAACCCTGCAATCGTGGTACCACAGAGGCTTTATTATCGACCACCAGTACATCACTGCTCACTTGAATCAATGACAGTTGCCCCTTTTGTAGCAGATAGCTGTAGTTTACTTGGCTGAGGCTGGTTTTCAAAACCCATAAACAGGTGGGTAGAATGAGTGGGCAGCATTGCTTCATCTTCAAGTATCACATGTCCAAACACCTACAGGTAAGATACTCAGATGTTGGTTCAAACCACAGCAACCACTCATATGAAAATGCATGTCTACCATGAAAGAAAAAAAGAGGTGATAAAAATAACTTGTTTGCAGTGTTGTTGAAGCTGTATTGGTTCCAGGATATTTTAGAGAGAAGGTGGAAAAGGTAATATCTTTTATTAGACCAACTGCTGTTGCTGAAAGAGATGAGTTTTTAAGCTGTTCAGGTCTTCCAGATTGAACATCTTCTTGATTTAAAAATTGTGAGTGATGGAGAATCCACCACATCCCTTGGTAAATTGTCCCATTTACCAAGGCGATTTTTAATTCAAGATTGGATGTTTTTCTAAAAGATCTGCTCTAGGAATTTTGGGAAAGTTCTGTGGCCTGGCTAAAACCTAGGTGGACAGGGACCCAGGAATCATGATTAAAAAGGAATGAACCAAACCAGATTAATCCTTAGCAAAGGATTGAGTCAAGTTTTTCCAAGAAGGATCAAGAGTGGTTAAGGAGAAGGGGGAAGAGTTTTTATTTTATGTGTATAGTTTTGCTTAGAAAAGGTCTGATCCCTAGCCTATTGAAATCAATGGAAAGAATTCCATTGACTTCACTGGGCTCTGGGTCAGTCCAAAGAATATCGTCCTGGAAATAAAAGAAGTGGCTGCGTTGGAGGCCTTTGCAAGAAGACAGATTTACTGAACGCTTCGCCTCCTAAAAAGGTTTGTGAACAGTTTAGAGAATGAGTGAAGGCCCAGGATAGCTCTTACTTTGCATAAGCCAGCTCCTTGCTCTAAATCTAGAAGCTTCTATCACTTTAAAATGGAAGGCAAGTCCAATATTTAACAGCCTGACTGGGACTCCACTATGCTAGGTGCTGTACAAATAGTAAGAGAGTCCTGAAGAGCTTACAATCTAAGTAGATAGACCGATGAAGAATGGAAAGGAAAACAGAGGGATAGAGAGTTGAGGTGATTTGACCAAGATCACACAGCAGATCATTGGCATAGCTGGGATTAGAACCCAGATCCCCAGAGCAGTTAAAATTTACTGAAAAGTCCCAATTCTGTATTGTGTTTCACAGAAGCACATATTTTATAAGAGCATATTCTCACTGGCTACATACATGGCCCACTCATGCTTGCAATGAAGTCCATGGCAAAGCTCCTACTGGGATGCACTAATTAGCTGTCTCAAGACACATCTCACACACAGAAGAAAGCCACCTTTGGCTTAAAGCAAACCAGTTGGAAAAGACTTGACTTATTATTTCAAGAACTAGCTACATTCTCTTTTTAAGCATCAATTGCCTTTACTTTCAAGTGTCAATTTTCAGACATTTCCTTTATTACGCACATTGGATGAAAGGCTACATGTGGAATCTATCTTGTACTGAAAATCCCTTGTGTTGTTCCTCTTCCCTGACCTCTGTTTACCTGTCTGCATTTAGATTGAGAGCTCTGAGGGCAGGGACCATTCTAGCACATTGTGGGTGCCTACTGCAAACAAGTAAAAAATAAAATAGGCTTGGAACATAATCTTTAAAAGTTCTCTGTGTGCACTGAGGCTGACATTGTCAAAGGTGCCTAGTGGATTCAGACAACTCCCCTTGAAATTAATGGGATTGGTGTATCTAAATCTCTTAGGTGGTTCTGAAAATTCTCCGAATTTTACAGAGACAAGGTGGGCGAGGTAATATCTTTTATTGAAACAACTTCTGTTGGTGAGAGAGACAAGCTTTCGTGCTTACACAGGCCATGTCTACACTAGAGCGTTTACAATGGCACAGCTGTACTGCGGCGCAGCTGCATCGGTGGGATCTCGTGTAGCCGCTCTGACAACAGGAGAGTCTTCTCCCGTTTACGTAGTTGAACCACCCTCAACAAGTGGCAGTAGCTATGTCGGCAGGAGATGCTCTCTTGACATAGTGCTGTTCACACTGGTGCTTCTGTTGGTGTAACTTATGTCGCTCAGAGGGGAGTTTTTTTCACACCCGAGTGACATATTATACTGACAAAAGTGGTAGTGTAGACATAGCCCAGAGATCTTCATCAGGTCTGGGAAACGTAGTCAGGCCAGGTGTACACTACAGACCTATGTTGATATAACTACATCACTCAGGTGTAGAAGATTCCTGAGCAACATAGTTATACCAACCTTAACCCCCCCCCCCCCCATGTAGACAGGGCTATGTCGATGGGAGAACAGCTCCCGTTGACATAGCTACTACCTCTCAGGGTGGTGGATTAACTACACAGACAGGATAGCTCTCTCCCATCAGCATAGGGGAGTCTTCACTTTAGCACTACTGCAGCATAAGTGTTTTAAGTGTAGACCTGCCCTCAGTGTGTCACAGCTAAATACAAGTAGTTAACATATTTCAAGGGACCATTCAAGGTGAAGTGGGCTGATAACACCCCTCAGTTATTTGTCTTCCAGTAGCATGACTTTCACTTACTCTTGAATTCTGTCACTCCATTAAAATCACCAAGTGGTTAATTAGTTCTGTTCAAATTATTTTGACAGCCTAGCAAGCAAATTTTACCAGAGCCCTTCTTCAGTCTGTGTTTTTAGCATCCCTAGATTAACAGTGCTATGGAAGGCGCTGTATGGCGAATGATCCAAATTTAGGTTTACTGCTCCAAAGTCTAACCCTTTTGCTGAAGGACCATGATCAGAGCACTTGTTTCTAATGACAATTCTCATTTCAAACCCAAATGCCCATGCTAGGAAGCAAGCCATAGGCTCACGTGAAGCAGTCTTTATATTTATTACCCATTGGCATATTGTGCTGCATGACTTTCCCCCCACAAAAGCCGCGAAGAACTGACAGGTGGTATAAAACATTCCAATTCAGTAGTAGCTGCATCTCCTGCGATGAGGACACTTGATCACATTTTTAATCTTTTGTTTCACATTGCTAGTAAAGAAGGGGGATTTAATTCCCTTCCATTGTCCCACTGACACTTTTATTATGGCACTTCTGGTAGCGTGATAATGTGAGGCTGGCAGGATTTCAGCACTACTTTTCCTCCCTCAACAAATTGCCAGATTTTAGACTTCACCTGCAATTAAATAACTATTTTGCAGCAGTTTTTTTCTACCTTGCAAGAAGGATAGGGGTATCAAATCTACCATGCAGCTTGTCTGTCTCTGAAGCCAATTGCTCCAGTGAACTAAATTTGGCCTATAGGAGCTTAGCTCATGGTTTCAATTTTTAGAGTGGAATTTTCAAATCTGCCTACAGGAGTGTTGTACCCAATTCTGCTCACTTTTGATAAGAGTTGGGCACCTGAGTCCTAGAGGTGGTTGAAAAACCTTGAAAAAAAATTGCACAAATACATTTAAAATTTGTCAGTTTTTGTTTTTGAAAAATGCCATTGTTTCATTTGAACTTTGACAATCAAAACATTTTGAAAAGGCATAAAGGTGGTTGAAAACACTGGACATTTTCAATGACATTTTTTGTTAAATATTTGAAGGACTTTTTTAAATTGAAAATCATTCTCCATGAACAATTCACCAATAACCTGAAATATGGGAGATTTTCACCAAAATTGAACATCAGGTACCTTTGAAAATCCCACTTGTAACTCTAGCCCAGCAGCTGGTACCAAGACTTTTTTCTGGTGGGGAAGTAGAGGTCTGATATTTACTTCTATCGCCTCTGAAACGTAAAAAGAAGTGGATAAATGTTGGATTTTAATTATTATTAGAGATGGGTCTGACGCAAAACTCAATCTGAAAACCAATGAACTTTGTAGAAGACCAGATATGGATCAAAACTTTTATGCCTGTCCGTAAAATAGGTCAGATTTATAATGGACACTACTGGCCATTGCACAGTGCTTGGGTACAAAAGGCTAGATTTACAAAGTGATTTATGTGTCTAATTGCCCCCTTTAGGTGCCCAAGTCCCAGATTTATAGATTCTAAAACCAGATGGGACCTTTGTGATAATCTAGTCCAGGGGTTCTCAGGACAAATTATTTCATGGCCTCAGAGTGTGACCACCAACTTTTGCTGGTGGTCGCTCTCACACTTTTTCCTAAAATACTTAATTACCATTAGGAAAAACAAATAAATATGCACAAATACACATCCCAATAATTGTAATTTATGTATTGCTAGTCAGTAAGCCTGCTATGAAAAGTGATATTAAACATATAAGTATCACTTTTCACAGCAGACTTACTCAGCCCTGCCAAGTCTGGGGACAAATTAAGCCCCGGACAGGAGATTGGGGGAGGCAGCAGGGGCTGGAGTGATGGTGGGGGGCGGATAGGGAGGCAGCGGGGGCCGGAGCCTGAAACCCCACAGCTAGGGGATGGAACCCAAAGCCACGCGGCCAGAGCCTGGGGCTGGAGCCCAAAGCCCCACAGCCAGAGCCTGCCTTCATGTCATCCCTGGGCTGAAGCCCAAACCCTGAGCCCCACAACCCCTGGGAGGGTGAGGAACTCACCAGTGGCCTGCTCCTCCAGCATTGTGCCCCAGGTGTCTCCAGGGAAGGGGCAAGGCCCAACTGGAAGCCACAGGAACCAACACCAACGCTGTCCATCCAGGAGCAGCCAGGGAGTGGGGAGGGGCCACTGCTCCCTTCCCCCCCACCCCGCCCAGCACACCCCAGGAGGCTGTGGCAGCAAGAAAAGCCCCTGGTGGCTGCATGTGGCCACGGTGGCCGTATTTGAGAAATGGTGATCTAGTCTGACCTCCTCTGTAACACAGGTCATCGAACTTCCCCAAAATAATTCCTAAAGCAGATTTAAAAAAAAAAAAAAAATCCATTCTTGATCTTGAATCGTCCAAGACTTCACCATGACACTTTGTAAATTGTTCCAATGGTTAATTACTCTCACCATTAAGAATTTACAACTTATTTCCAGTCTAAATGTGTGTAGTTTCAACTTCCAGCCATTGGATCATGTTATACCTTTCTCAGCTAGATTAAAGACCTCATTATTCAATATTAGCTCCCCATATAGGTAATTATAGACTCAAGTCATCCCTTAACCCTCTCTTTGTTCGAGCTCAATAGATTGAGCTTGAGTCTATCACTACAAGGCATGTTTTCTAATCCTTTAATCATTCTCACAGCTCTTCTCTGAACCCTCTCCAATTTATCAACATCCTTCTTGAATTGTGGACCCCAAAACTGGACACAGTATGCCAGCAGCACTTGCACCAATGCCAAATACAGAGGTCAAATAACCTCTCTACTCCTGCTTGAGTTTCCCCTGTTTACACATCCCAGGATAGCTCTTTTGGCCACAGCTTCATAGTGGGAGCTAATGTTCAGCTGATTATCCACCACAATCCCTCAAATCTTTTTCAGAGTCACTGCTTCCCAGGATAGAGTCCTCCATCCTGTAAGTATGGACTTACTTTCTTTGTTCCCAGATGTACACATTTAGCTGTATTAATGTGACACTGATATTCACCAAACCCCCAGTCAGCTACCGCTGAACCTGGTAGATGCCTAAACTCACTCTGTGTCTAAGTTTTTGTAGAAAAAAGATCCCCACGTTCCTATGTTCCTACCTCTGGGCATACTCACTGCTGTTGCACTCTAGGTGTCCGAACAGCTATCTTCCAGTTAAGTCTCAGTGCGATGCACAAATTGCTGGACGATAGGTGCTCCTTCACCTGCAAGGCCTGATCTGGTAGGGGTGCTCTCAGCACACTCACAAAGTGGTAGGGGGCAGAAGCGAGGAAGGAGGAAGAGGAGAACAACCTCTCATAACTCTTAGCCCACCTGGGATGTGAAAGATCCACATAATTAAAGAGTCACTGGGCCAGTAAAAATAAAAAGTGTGAGAATGACTCTATAGCCTTGTGGTTCGAACACTCACCCAGGATCCAGTCTCCCTGCTCCAATGGACTAAATATTTCTCCAAAGTGGAACTGCTTGAACAGAATATTCTACAACCCAGTGATTAAAGCAATCACCTGAGAGATGGCAAATTCCTTCCCCCCTGCAGGTGGAGGGTGGGGGGACTTAAACCAGGGTCACCCACATCTCATGTGAGTACCCTAACTTCTGGGCTAAGAGTTGGAGGGGCAGCCTTCCCCCCTGCATCCTAGCTTCTTGCAAGAAACACCTCAGGTACCTAATTCTAAGAGAGAGTTCACAGCCTAGAATCCCAGCAGAGATAGGTGCCTCCTTCCAGCCCGGACTTAAGCGCCTAAGTCCCTGAGAGGGATGGGATTTAGGACACACCCCTCTCCTTGGCATCTCCTATTGTCTAGCTTAGGTGGGGTGCTCCCTAGTATGAACCTTATTTTTAGGTGCCTATCTCCCTGCAGTCATTATATGTAAGGTGACCAGACGTCCCGATTTTATCAGGACTGTCCCGATATTTACTTATTTGTCCTGCATCCCGACAACTGTTCAGTTGGGATGCGAATTGTCCCGATATTTTGCACTCCCGCACACAGGCGGAGGGGGCTTGTGCCCCCCCCCCCCACCCAGCCCCCGCCCCACCCCCCCCCCCCCCTGCCCCATTGGATCCCTCCCCAAATCCCCACCCTGGCCCTGCTTCTTTCCCAAGCTTGCCACATTCCTCCTCCTCCCCGCTCCCTCCCAGGCTTGCGCGAATCAGCTATATGGTGGCGCAAGCGCTGGGAGGGAGGGAGGGGGGAGAAGCAGGATGCGGCAGCCCGCTCAGGGGAGGCGTAGGTGAGCTGGTGTGGTGGAGGGCGGGGTGGGGAGCTGCCGGGGGGTGCTCAGCCCCCACCAATTTTTTCTTATGCTCCAGCGGCTTTTTTGGGGGGGGGGGGGGGGGCTCTGCCGCCGGCTCTTGTTTCCCGCCGTATCCTGATATTTCATGTCTCTCATCTGGTCACCCTAATTATATGGGACGTTTGAGCACCTAACTCAGGTATTGTGAATCTCAGTGATTTTCTAGGCACCTAATAGTTAGGCCTGGTGACACTTAGCATCACAAAACTTAAGCCCCAGATGCCATGTCAGGGCCCAAATAGATACACAGATAGAAACCCTGAATCTCTGAACTTTGGAGTCATTTTTGAAATGTATAGTTCTGTCCCTTCTCTAAACATGAACTTAGAGACCCAATTTCCTTAGTCACTTAACTTTTCTTTCTAAAATTATATAAACATGTGTGTTTGGAAAAAACAGAACTACTCTCTTCCATTGTTCTCTCTACTCTCTGCGTAGACTTTAATGACCTAATTGTCAGAGGCCCTGAGCAATCACAGCTCTTGAACTCCACAGGAGGTGAAGGTGCTCAGCATGTCTGAAAAAAAATCAAGCCAGAAAAAAAAACGTGAATGTTTTACTCAGGGAACTGAACCGTCAAGTCTCAGCATTGGCAAAAGAAACCCAGATTGTTCAGAAATGCTAATTTAAAGCTGTATGTGTGTGTGTTTGCACAGGCTGGATTGGTCTGAATATGTCTGAAACAAGTCACAATAAAAGAGAAACTTCCTTTTCTACAAGGAAACGTCAAATTCTTGGGGGTTTGAGAAAAGGCTTCTGTTTGAGAGAGCTGCGTATGAGTAAGCTTGGAGCGGAAGTGAAAAGGAAATCCCACACACGGCCTAATGAGGTACTGTTGCGGGATAATCGCTGCCAAAGAAGCTCGACAGTTCAGACTTTGAGTGTCTTTGTCTGTAAAAGTCTGAATTGAACAAAAACCATGAGTTTCCTTCAGTGGGTTGTTTTTTTTTTTGTTTGTTTTTTTTGCACTGTTGAAACTATGGTTATTATTCCCTCTAAAAAATAATTTCAGTCAGAGCGGTTCAGGGCTTTCTGACATTTCCTTTCCCATTTTGGAAACTGATTTAAACAGTTTTTGTTTTGAATGTCTTGAGACTAAAGAACAATCCTTGAGCAATAAAAGAAAAGAATATTCACTCTGTTGCCTTCTGTTCATAGCAGGTTAGAGCTGACCTTTTCATTTTTTGGAGCAAAGCACTTACGTAGAAAACAGCTATGGAAAAAAATATCATGGATAGGAAAATGTTCCTGTCTTAGATCTCCATCCAATAAGAAGGAATAGGAAAGCAAACTCCTGTATACAGCCTGTAAAAAAGCTTTAGGATTCTTCTAGGAGAAAGGAACATATAAGCGAATGTCACTATTTACCAGAGATGTCACTATTTACCACTCCCAACCCTGGAACACTAGATTTGAACCCAGAACATTATGGAATTAGTTTGCCTGAAGTAGGCAAAGCTCAAATCTGAATCTGACCTGCTTCCCCCATTCAGGCTCATTTCTAGTTGTATTTATTAATTATTTTTTGAATTACTCCTTATGATCACATCTCATGATGCATTTGTGCTACTGACAAACAATGGGGCCATATCCTCAGCTGGCAAAATCAGTATAGCTCTTAAATAGACAGGAGACGGGAATTACTACTACCATCTCCACTTTGATGGGGAACTGAGGCACACAGAAATGAAGTGACTTGCCCAAGGTCACAGATGGCTATGACACAGTTGGGAGTTGAGCCCAGGTCCCATGAATATCAGGTGCTGAGATACCATGGTAGCGAGTGGCAGTACGTATCCCTAAAGTAAAGGGAGCAATATTTAGACTACTAGTAATAGACTCTCAAGGAGATAGAGGCTCAGGTTATCTTTAGTGGGATTCTGCCTGTTCCGAGGGAAGGGCAGCAAAGGGCTGATAGGATTGTGAGGATAAATAGTTGGCTAAGGGAGTGGTGCTATAAGGAGGGCTTTGGGATGTATGGCCACTGGGAGGCTTTCGGGGACAGGCACCTGTTCTCGCGGGATGGGCTTCACCTGAGTAGGGAAGGAAATAGACTTCTGGGAGGGAGGCTGGCTCATCTTATCAAAAGAGCTTTAAACTAGGAAGTTTGGGGAGATGGTTGGGAGATGCACAGTTAATCTCCACGCCAGTTTCCAGTATTGAAAAGCTGAGTGTAATAAGAGGAGACATAGCCGGGGAGATGAGATTGGACATAGGAAGGACAGGGGGGACGGACACAAAGAGGCCCGCAACATACAGTGCTACTAATGGGAGACAGGCTAAACGACATACATTAGGGTGTTTGTACAATGCGAGAAGCCTAGGTAATAAAATGGAGGAATTGGAGCTCTTGGTCCGAGAATTGAAACCGGATATCGTAGGAATAACTGAAACGTGGTGGAATGGCAGTCACGACTGGAACGCAGGTATGGAGGGGTATGCGCTGTTTAGGAAAGACCGGGATAAAGGTAAAGGTGGGGGGGGTGGCATTGTATGTCAATAGTGAATTAAGCTGTAAAGAAATAATAGTGGATGGAATAGATAACACGGAGTCCGTCTGGGCGATACTCAAGCTGGGTAAAAGGACTACTAGAGCCTCTCCGGGGATAGTGCTTGGGGTGTGCTATAGACCGCCGGGATCGACCCAGGATATGGATAAGGAACTATTTAATGTATTAAGGGAGGTAAATACTAATAGAAACTGTGTAATTATGGGGGACTTTAACTTCCCGGATATAGATTGGGGAACAAACGCTAGTAGCAATAATAGGGCTCAGATGTTCCTAGATGTGCTTGCTGATCAATTCCTTTATCAAGTGGTAGCTGAGCCGACAAGGGGGGAGGCCATTTTAGATTTGATTCTGGCAAGTAGTGAGGACCTTGTTGAGGAAGTGGTAGTGGGGGACAACTTGGGCTCCAGTGATCATGAGCTAATTCGGTTTAAACTAAATGGAAGGACTACCAGAATTAAGTCAAAGACTAGGGTTTATAATTTTAAAAAGGCCAATTTTAACAAATTTAGGGGAATGGTAAGGGAAGTGGATTGGGCAAACATATTAAGGGATCTAAAGGCAGAAGAAGCCTGGGATTACTTTAAGTTAAAGATGCATGAGCTGTCGGAGGTCTGTATCCCCAAAAAGGGAAAAAGATTACTAAGCAAGAGATTTAGACCGAGCTGGATGAGCGACCGACTGAAAGGGGCGATTAGGAAAAAACAGAAAGCGTACAAAGAGTGGAAGAGGAGAGGGATCAGTAAGGAAATCTACCTTAGTGAAGTCAGAGAATGTAGAGATAGAGTGAGAAAGGCCAAAGGCCGGGAAGAGTTGGACTTAGCGAGGGGAATTAAAAGCAATAGTAAGAAGTTTTACAGCCACATAAATAGGAAAAAAGCAAAGAAAGAAGAAGTGGGACCGCTGAAGACTATAGCCGGAGAGGAGATTAAAGATAATCTATTCATTGAGATATTGCGCCATGCCTATTTTGCATCGGTGTTTAATGAGGCCAATGAAGGTATTGGGGATACTAGCACCGTTACAGAGGGGCATACAGGATGGGGGATTACCGCATCCGAGGTAGAAACAAAACTAGTACACCTTAATGGGACTAAGTCGGGTGGACCGGACGATCTTCATCCGAGAATATTGAAGGAATTGGCGCGGGAAATAGCAGGCCCATTAGCGACTATATTTAATGAATCTGTAAACTCGGGGGTGGTCCCGTTAGACTGGAGAATAGCCAATGTGGTTCCTATTTTCAAGAAAGGGAAAAAAAGTGACCCGGGTAACTATAGGCCTGTTAGTTTAACATCAGTAGTGTGCAAGGTGCTGGAGAACATTCTGAAAGAGAAACTAGTTGAGGACCTTGAGGTTAATGGCAAATGCGATAAATTACAGCATGGTTTTACGAAGGGCAGATCGTGCCAAACGAATCTGATCTCCTTCTTTGAGAAAGTAACTGACTTATTAGATAAAGGAAATGCGGTGGACCTAATATACCTGGATTTCAGTAAAGCGTTTGATACAGTACCCCATGAGGAATTATTGGTTAAAATGAAAAACATGGGGATCGATATGAAAATCCAGAGGTGGATAAGGAATTGGTTAATGGGGAGAATGCAGCGGGTCGTATTAAAGGGTGAATTGTCGGGTTGGAGGGAGGTTACTAGTGGAGTGCCTCAAGGTTCCGTTTTGGGACCCATTTTATTTAATCTATTTATAACTGACCTCGGGACAGATTGCAAGAGTGGGCTGATAAAGTTTGCGGATGATACAAAGGTGGGAGGAGTTGCAAACTCGGAGGAGGATAGGGATATTCTAACAGGGAGACTTGAATGAGCTTGTGAATTGGAGTGTCAGAAATAGGATGAAATTTAATAGTGAAAAGTGTAAGGTGATGCACTTGGGGATGACTAATAAAAATTTTAGTTACAAGATGGGGACGCATTGGTTAGAAGTAACGGAAGAGGAGAAGGACCTAGGGGTCCTTGTGGACCACAGGATGACTATGAGTCGACAATGTGACGTGGCGGTGAAAAAAGCCAATGCGGTCTTGGGATGTATTAGGCGAGGTATATCTAGTAGGGATAGGGAGGTCCTGCTTCCGTTGTATAAGGCGCTGGTGAGACCTCATTTGGAGTACTGTGTGCAGTTCTGGTCTCCAATGTTTAAAAAAGATGAACTCAAACTGGAACGGGTGCAGAGAAGGGCGACTAAGATGATCAGAGGAATGGAAAACCTGTCGTATGAAAAGAGATTAGAGGAGCTTGGGTTGTTTAGTCTGACAAAGCGAAGGCTGAGGGGGGATATGATTGCTATCTTCAAATATATCAGAGGGGTTAATTCAAGGGAGGGAGAGGAATTATTCCAGCTTAGTACTAATGTGGACACGAGAACGAATGGATACAAACTGGCCGGGGGGAAGTTCAGGCTTGAAATTAGACGAAGGTTTCTGACCGTCAGAGGGGTGAAATATTGGAACGGCCTTCCGAGGGAAACGGTGGGGGCGACGGACCTGTCTGGTTTTAAGATTAAGTTGGATAAGTTTATGGAGGGAATGGTTTAATGGTAAAACATAGTAGCCGAGGAAAACCAAGCAATGGTACATGAATAGCATAATGGCCAACAAGGGTCAGGCTAGAGACTCTTGCCTATATGCTCGGGGTATTACTGATCGCCATATTTGGGGTCGGGAAGGAATTTTCCTCCAGGGTAGATTGGCTGAGCCTCTGGAGGTTTTTCGCCTTCCTCCGCAGCATGGGGCAGGGATCACTAGCAGGAGGGTCTCAGCCGATTGAAGTCACTAAAACACAGGATTGGGGACTTCAACGGCAGAGTCCAGGGAAGGGTCTTGCGGCCTGCAGCATGCAGGGGGTCAGACCAGATGATCATAATGGTCCCTTCTGACCTTAAAGTCTATGAGTCTATGAGTCCTTGGATATTGAATCTCTATTCACAAAGGTGACAACTACTCATTCAAGCAGAAGACGGCAGTGATAGCCTGGGACACCCCCAGTGCAGATGGAAAGAGCTCTTCTGCTTTCCTAGCTCTGCATTCCAGGCAGCCTGTGACTGCTCAGTGGCTTTGAAAGCACAAACGGTACTTTTCAGGTTATAAAAAGTACAGCGCTGCGACGGGTACACGCTGTGCAGTCAGGCTTGAGAACCTGCAAATGCAAATGCTCACCCACTCCTGACATGAGGGAGGAACAGTTTAGCACATCTGTAATTGGATTAATACCCTTGTTTCATGCTGAGACGTGAAGAGGATTTTCACTGCAGCTGATATACGTAGTAAAAGTGTGTGTCACTGAAGTAGTTGGGCCTATGTTTTTGGAGGAAAAGGCCAGTAAGAAGAAAACACTGTCACTGCCTGTGGCTTATGGCTACACTCAGTATAAAGCTATTCCATAGCCTGAAGACCTGTCCAGGCACAGAGATTTGAGGGAACGTGCCTGGAAGGGAAGTGGTTTAGTTTAGTTGACACTCTACACAGGTGTTAATGACTGCATACGATACAAGGCTGGGGAGACTCCGGCTTTACGGTTAGGCTGCTGGTGTGCTGACACTACTGCTTATCAGGCTGACCAATACGGTCTCATTGTTCCTCTGTCTGTATCCATTTTCTAGATTGTAAGCTTTTTGGGGCAGGGACTAGATCACGACTAGGGCTCCCCAGCACTACACCATAACAAACGACAGCATAGCAATGAACAAGTGAAGCTACTATATCTTTTGGTAGTAAGAGGCATGGAGCTGATGAGACCACGCAGTGCTCAAGATGATAATGATTTGGGATTGGATTCTGACTGCACCTACATTGGTACAGAAGGGAATGGGAGTGCGCACAAGGAACTCCTTCACCTCTGCAGGAATCAGCTAGGTGCAGCATTCTCCAGGGGTGCTGGGTTCAGGGCTTGCACCCACTGGTGCTACTCAGATCCAACAACAGGGACCCGCTGTGATGGCAAGTGGCCGCACCCTGCCTTGCTGGAGCTAGATATCATGATATTGAGGGCAGTTTCTTTTAAGGAGCAGTAGCATATAGCAGGGATCCTGCTGTCACAAATGTCCCCTGCACAGTCAGAATGGTGTGGGGCACCACTGCTCAGGTGGTTCAGGCCCTCATGCCACTAAGAGCCAGAGCTTGGCCTTTAGCTGGGCTATGGGAGAGTCCAAAAGATGTTGACGGATAAGGAGAGGCATTGTGAAATGTGGTTGGTTAGGTCTCCTCTTTCTCTGAGCTGCGGTGACCTGACACCAAGTGATTCAGTTGAGTAAAGTGTTAAATGAGGTTCCCTCTTACATTCTCTGACAAACAGTATGGAAACCCTGGTTTCTGAGAGGTGGGGGGAGAAAAAGGAGACTTTTTGCATTGTTTTCCTATCAGTGACTACCTGGAGATGCTGCTGTTCTCACCAAGACCATTCAAATCCCACAACATGAGATCTCCTGTCATTCACTGATTAGCTTCTTGCAGTAGCCAAGTAGCCGTTTCCCATGGCTAGAGTTATTAGGTATTGTGACAAAGTTCCTCCTCTGCCTTAGTGGGTCCTGCACTTTTTGACAGATTTGCTCTCCTCAGAGGTTCACTGAGCAGCCCTCAGTTTGGCCACTTCTGCTAGAGGCTCAAACCTGCCGTTCACTCAGTTAACCTCATCACTGGCCAGCATGGGGGAAATGGAGAACAATCCCCACAGTCTCCGTGTCCCACCTAGTGGGTCAGGGACAGGCCAGATCCCTTTCCAAATTAGACCTTCCCTTCTGGTGTTGCTCACAGACCACGTCAACTCCTCCTGTATCTGATCAGGAGTTGGGGGGAACCCAGGCCCACCCTCTACACCAGGTTCCAGCCCAGGGCCCTGTAGATAGCAGCTGTCTACGTCTCCTGTATCAGCTGCATGACAGCTACAACTCCCTAGGCTACTTCCCAGCACCTTCATTATCCTCACCACAGGGTCTTCCCTCTGAAGCCTGATCACGCTTGTACTCCTCAGTCCTTCAGCAGCACACCTTCTCACTTGCTCCTTGCTCACCCTCCACTAACTGATGGGAGGTCCTTTTTAAACCAGGTGTCCTGATTAGTCTGCCTGCCATAATTGATTCTAGTATGTTCTTAATTGGCTCCAGGTGTCTTACTTAGCCTGCCTGTCTTAATTGATTCTGGCAGGTTCCTGATTACTCTAGTGCAGCCCCTGCTCTGGTCACTCAGGGAACACAAAGCTATTCATCCAGTGACCAGTATATTTGCCCTCTACCAGACTCCTGTACCCCACTGGTCTGGGTCTGTCACAGTATATACTCTGAGCAATCTCTGACTAAGAAAATCAACAGGCTATTATACATTTTTAAATAGAGTAGAAAGGACAGGTGCCACCAAAAAATTTGAGATTACTACCCCATGAAGATCCCCGCCCATCACAAAAAATTAGAAATGGTTATGCCTATTGGGTCATCTAATCCATACCCCTGACAATGCATGTCTATGAGAGTATATTCAAAAGTGTGGTGCTGTTCAATATTTCAACAACCAAAGTCAAAGGGCTATCAATTCCCTTTGAAAACTTCTGTAGTTTAATAGATAACACCATTCGGAGATTCACCTGACATGCAGCCAAACTGTTCCTTTGAGTAATTCCACCTCATAACTCCCTCACAATACTCAAATAAATTCCTCGTGCTCCTTGATGTCTGCACTTTTCAACTTATCAGTTTTATGACCCCTCTCCCCCCCGCCCTTTCCCATCCTTCGACTAAAGTTGTACAGAGTCAGTTCTTTCATAAGCCAGGCCTTCCAGCCTCATAACCATTTTCATTGCTCTCCAATTTAGCACCACCTTTCTGGTACTGAAATACCCTAAATGTAATGAAGCGTAAGTATTAATTATTTGTATTGCAGTAGCACCTAGATACCCTAGCCCTATTGTGCTAGGCACCATAAAATATAAACAAGAGAGTCTCTGCCCCTAGGAGCTTAGTCTAAATTGGCAAATGATTTACGTGTGATCTCACCAGTCTCAGCTCTTCTATGGGTCATCTCGATTATCACTTCAAGTTTTTTTTTCCTTCTGCCGATGATAGCTCATCTCAATTGATTGACCTCTTACAGTTGGTCTGGCTACTTCCACCTTTTCATGTTCTCTGTATGTATAAATATCTTCTTGCTGTATGTTCCAGTCTATGCATCCGATGAAGTGGGCTGTAGCCCACGAAAGCTTATGCTAAAATAAATTTGTTAGTCTCTAAGGTGCCACAAGTACTCCTGTTCTTTTTGTGGATACAGACTAACACGGCTACCACTCTGGAAGCTCTCTATCAGTGAGTGATCCATCCCATCATTTAGTCCTGATTTCATGTATTTGGCAGTTTAGGGACACCCAGTGCATGAGATGGCACCACTGACTATCTCAGCTAATAGCCATTGATGGATCCATCTTCCAGGAACTTACTTAATTCTTTTTTTAACCCATTATACTTTTGGCCTTTATAACATCCCATGGCAACAAGTTTCACAGGTTGACTGTGCATTGTGTGAAGTAGTACTTCCTTCTGTTTTAAACCTGCTGCCTATTAATTTCTCATTCTTGTGTTTACACTTTCACATAACAGTTCCCTGTTCTTTCTCTGTGACATACATGATTTTATAGACCTCGATCATATCCCCCTTAGTTGTCTCTTATCTAAACGGACCAATCCCTTTTTAATCTCTCCTTGTATGGAAGCTGTTCCATTCCCCTAATAATTTTTGTTGCCCTTCTCTGTGGCTCTCTCATTTCTAATCAATTTTTTTTTTTGGGTGCGTGATGGGGCAACCAGAAGTGCACTGAATATTCCAGGCTGGAATGGTGAAATTTCCTAATAACTATGCTTCATACAGAATGGAAGGGAATGTGGTAATGAAGACACCAATCTAATATGAATATTCAGATTTGATTAATTGTTTCAGTTTGCAATTATGTTATATGGTCATTCGATACCCTGGGTGTTTCTTTTGTCAATTAACCATTCCATGCTTAATGTCAAGTAAGAACAGACTACATAGAAAACTAGAGGATGTCCACATGGATTTTAGCAAAGGGCATACACGGAGGTCTGTAGGTACAATCAAAACACTCTCACGAGTTCATGTTACACTGAATGGATGGGCCAAGTGTTCAGAACTGAAGCAAACTGTCTGAAATTGATTGACGGGTCATTGGCTTAGGATTGTTTCATCAGCTTTCACAGCTACACTGCACCTGAGGGTGTTTGAGAGGTAATCAAACTGTTTGGAGCCTGTTTGGCCTAATTCCACTCTAGAGGGCGTTAGCTACACTTGGCTACATAATGAAAAACAAATTAAGAAAAATTAAATACGAAAAATTAGTGCTGGGTCTAACCCTGTAGCCTTGACTTCTGACAGGAGTATTATGCCACTGAATTAAAGATGCAGCTCTGAGGTCAACCATATCTTTTTTAATCACTGATCCATGCTTCCTTTCCCTCCATTTCTCGCTTAGCTGAAATTAAGCCATTCAGAGGTATTAACTGTACCCCTACACACTGCATCACTGTGGTGATTTTGAAGATTTTTATATGCCAGTAATCTGAATCCAAGGGCTGCTGCACATCCCCTTTGAATGACAGTAAACAATTATGCTGGAGAAGTGAGCACTTTTTTCTACCAAACAATGGAGCAGTTCAAACCAGCAGAGTCTGTTCTTCCTAATCCAATCTTCCTTGCAGATGGATGAGTGAATCAGAACACAAACCACAAAGTATGACAATTTGTCAATTACAGACTATCTTAAATGTGACCTGCTCAGCAGTCAGATGGAGCCTTAACTACTCAGAAGATCAATTAACTCAGCCTGCCAGAGGAGAAAGCAGGAAAATACCTCCACTTTTAAAGAACTGGGTTCAGCTTTGTGATTTTTATCTTGTTGCACTGCAGAGAAAAAAAATTGTAGATATGATGATAGTTGCAGTAACTTGCAAGATCCAAGGTCAAAAACTAGTCCCATGAAAATGCAACTTATTTGCAAGAAAGAAATGGTATTTGTTTATCATCACTGCTGCTGAGAACTCCCCACCACCATGTTGTCCACTGTTTTTATACCCTTAATATTCTTCCTAATGAAACAGTTGAAGGCACTAAAGCCCAGATCCTCAAAGGGTAGTTAGGTGCCTAACTTAATACCTTTGAAGATCTGGGCTTAATGACGAAGGAGGCTGTCATCTTAAATAGTAACACTGAAAAGAAAAGCACGACCTAGGTAAAACAAAACAAGAAATGTTCAGAAGCAGAAAAAATCCTGTCTGAATAAGTTATGTCATGCACAAAAAAGGGACAAAGGCTGAATGGTTTTTATGTCATCCGTTCACAGCAGATATACCTAATAATTACATTTTAATTAGAAAATATGACTTGTTCATTGTAAAGATTTTTAATTCAAAGGACAAAAGAAAAAAAATGTCCTGTCCTCTTATTGCACTTCTCAAAAGTTCTTTGCCCAGAATTTTGAAGTATTATTTCAGCCTCTGTTGAGTTTTCTGCATGCAAGCAGTGTGACAAAGAAGTCTCAGGATTTCATTCCCATTCACTTCATGTGAGGTCAAACAGAAAGTGTTCATCAGTGTTCAGCCCAAGGACTTTATTTTATATCTCCTTTTATTCATGCTTCTTTTTTAACCCAGACACAAAATGAGAGATTTAATTCATTTATTATTTTTAAACTCATCAGTACAAATGTGCGGGGGAAATAAAATCAATATCAAATGGAATATTCACCTAAGACGACCTAATCATTTCTCTATTTATCATAATTTTATAATGTTTTATGTATTTATGGTAGTGCACCATAGAAAAACCTACATCTCTCATACCTTAGTGGATTTATCATCCTGCAAAGAAGGGGCGTAATAACTTCATTTTACAGACAGGAATCTGGGATGCAAGATAAAAGCTAAATTGTCAAGGTTCTGAGGACTTAAGTACATGCTTAACTGTAAGTTAGTGAGTAGCTCCACTGTCTTCAATGGCACTATACCTGTCTGATGGTAAACATGCATTTCAGTGCTTTGCTGATCAGGGTGGTGTTCAGCAGCTTGCAGGGCCACACCATGTTAAAACTTCCTAAATAATTAAAAATCAATAAAATAAAGCCTGCCAACCCCTCTGTGAGAAAAAAGGTTTGAAGAGTTTTAAGATGGGAGACTGTCAGGATCCTAACAAGATCAGGCAGGACCAAGGGTTAGAGCAGGGTTAAACCTGAGGCTGGGAGTAGTGGAGGAGTTCATAGTCAGGTTCCAGGCCAGGGTCAATACCAGGAGTCAGAGTCCAAGTCAGATTTCAGAGTCTGGATCACGAGGTGAAGTCCAAATCAAGCCAAGTTTAAAGCCAGGCATTCAAGAGCAGGAATGACCATGGCAACTACAGGAGAGCCACACTGCCTGGAACACACCTTGGATTTATATATAGCAGGATGCAAATCAGGAACCATGGAGGCTGCTGCCTATCAGACTCCTTGAGGTGGGATTTCCCCATGGTCTGTGTCCACAGTGGGTCATGGATACTAGAACACAAGCTTATGGTAGGTGCTGCTGGGGAGCAGTATGGGCCTGTCTTGCTGCCTAGCAGCTCTGCAGGCCCAGACTCAAGACCTGCTGCGCCTTACAGAATCTTGCAAATTCAAGGAGATTTCTTCTGCTTTCTCTCCCACTTACATTTTATGCTTGGTCTTTGATTCCTTAATTTAAAAGTAATGTAGACTTAATGTGCACGTTGGTCATTTGTGCATGGAAAACAACAATTTCCAAATTATATCTCAGTCTTCTAAAACAACGGCACTTCTCTGTCATCAGATAAGACAATATATCACCAAAGGGTGCCAAATCAACCATGAAAGAATTAAGCAAATTTTCTGTCAGTTATGGAGCTAGTTGCACCTTGGACCCTTTTCTGGTCTCTGAAAGCCCCACCTCTGCAGCTGGTAGACTTCTTTAGTAGCTGGAAGATTTTAAAACAGCTCACATGTATATTTAGTCTCAGAGTCATACGATTCATTACAAGCTACATTAGATCGACTTCCTTTTAAGTTACAGGAACAGAACAGAACCAACTTACACTTACATTCTCCTATGTAAGTCCAGAGCCTCTTCTGACGCACAAAATAGCCTGCTGTTCTTTTCTCTACCTGCTGCCCCTTCTCTTGTCTGTGGCTTGGCCTACACTTAAGTTAGGTTAACATATCTACCTCATTGTATGAAGTGTTGTTGTAGCTGTGTTGGTCCTAGGATATTAGAAAGACAAGGTGGGTGAGGCAATATCTTTTATTGGCCTGACATCTGTTACTTCACCCATCTTTGTCTCTCTAATGTCTAGATCAGTCAGGGGTGTGAAAAATGCACACCCTTGACCAACCTAACCCCCAGTGTAGAAGTTGCTAGGTAAACAGAAGAATGCTTACATCGTCCCTGTTGTTCAGGGAGGTGGTGTTCCTACACTGATGGAAAAACCCCTTCTGTCAGCATAGGCGGTGTCTACACATAGGGATTATGCTGGTAGAGTCTCTGTAGTGTAGACATACCCACAGGGCCTGTGGGTATCTCAGGCTGGACCTTTTTAATCTACACTGTTCAAACGGTTTTGGTTTTGTTTCATTTTTTTCCCCAGTCAGCAGGAGCAATCAGGACCTATCCAAGAGAATGCCCCCTAATGGCTTCTCCATTTTGGGCAGTCAGAACCCATTCAGTTCAATGGGTTGTAATCATTGGACTAAGGAGAGATATGTCTGATCCCCTTTGTGAGTCTGTCTACATTAAGAACACTTTACAGGTATAAGGAATATTGGTATGCGATACAGCAAAGCACTCCTGATGTGGACACAACTTATACTGGAAAAACTTTGCTTTGCAGTGCTGTAGTAAAACCAACCCCCATAAGTGAAACAAGCTAAATTGGTAAAACAAAAAAACCCAAAAAACAACAACAGCTATTTATGGTCATAAACACACACACACACACACACACACAGCTTCTTTTGAATACTGTTATTGCCTTTGCATTAGAGCTGTGAGGAATTTACCTATCTTGGGTTTTTACGCAGCACTTAATACCATGGTAACAAGGCACACCCTAGCGGAATGTTGAACAGACTTGGGTCATCCTGAGAGGTGCCTGATTTACATTTTAAGATAAAATGTGGTTTCAGATGAGATTTGTTTAGATTTTTCAAGTATACTTGAAACCAAAACTCAGAAGCAAAAGTCAGGTGTCCTAAACCAACGTGAAGCAAAACTGTTGCATTTCACATACTTTTCATTTGCAAATGCTTTAGGGTATTTTTGCAAAGTTACACTAATTGCCACAGGCCTGCAGAATCAGAAATGACCTGCTTGGGGTCTCTAATGGTATGCTAATAAAGATAATATAGATATTAAATAATGGTAATGTGCAGCTCCAGAATGCTGGGGCATTAGAAATATCTGCCTCAAACATTTTCAGTGACCTGCATCCTATTCTTAGTTGTACTCTGTTGGAGCAACATTCCTAAAGCTAAAAAATGATAAAGCACAAATTTTCCCTTAACTTCCATGGATAAACAGCACTAATACTGATGAGGGTGAGAATCCTAGTCCTTCGAGGTCTTCAATGCAGGTAAGTCTACCAGTGCTCAGATCTTGATACTCTTCCATCTCTTAGGTATTGATAACAATCCCCTTTCAGATACACAACCTCCTGCAAACCTATAAGGAAGCATCTCAACCTGACCCTCTAACCATGATCAGTTGCCTTCCTCTCCCTGTTGATACGGCCACTCTAATCCAATTGGCCATCCCCATCCCCAAGGTTGAGTGCCTGAGTTAGTGGTTAGGAAGGAACTCAAAGCATGTTGCATGAGCAGTGCATGTCCAAAGGATCAAGGGAAGGATTCTGGCAGAGCGGAGCAAAGTACCATCTAGAGAAGAGCTATGACTTCCCCCACCAACTACTGGAAACCTTCCCTGATCTCTAGGCTAGCTCCCTTCTTCACCATAACCATTGCCAGTACTTCTAGGTCCTGTGCAGACCACATCATGGCATTGCACGATGACTCACTCATACCTAAGAGGAGAGCCACATGTAACCCTGCTAAGAGTTATGCAGCGAGTATTTTCAGACTTTTTTGAGGGGGGGGGGGTTAAGGTTGGAGGTAGGGTGTCGGGCCACACTTTAATTTGCAAATGCATGTGGCCAGAAAAAAGTCAGAAGAAAGAAAGGATGTGAAATGAAGGTGGGGTGTTTTACAAACTCCTGTGGTGGTATAAGACCACTAGCATATAGATGTGTGACCTAAAAGCTCCAAAGGCCACGTACAAACAAAAAATATATGTAAGATGCTGCTTAAAGAACAGCACATACAAGTCAGGCAGCAACTGCTGCGAATTCATGGTATGTTGTTTCAGAGAAAGCAGGAAACAGGTTTACTGCAGAAAAAAAAAACCTCTTATTTGAAAGCTCTCTTTATATATAGTGTTTCAGCAAGAACCTGAACCAAGCTGCTTTATTTTAGTCATATTTTATTTGTATGTCTATTATATTTCATTACTTGATAGGAAGAGGAACAGAGAAGGAAACACAGCACTGGAAGTCCAAAGACCAGTGCTTTGTTCCTTGGTTGTGCAAGTGTCCTTAGGGGTGTAACGCAGTTTCCCCCACCTGTGTGAAAGAGATCACTGGAAATGGCCATATATGCAAATTCTGGAGTCAAGTACTATAAGCTCAAAGGTCACAAATAGGCCCATCAAAAGAAATGTGGGGCCCCAGTAAATTATGTTCACTGGGGCCCCATCTCCTCCCATTTCATCCCAGTAACAGCGGTTTTGGGGGCTCCTGTGCTTGGGGCTCAAGTGCAATTAACCCCCACGCTAGCTCTGAGGAGCTCAAGCCCATAGAATATGGAGAACAGGAGCCTACAGCTGGATCTTTGTGCAGGGTACAAGTACTTTAATGATGGTGATCACAAGATGGCGGCTGTGGACCTATTTGTGCTGAACAGCAACAGGAAAATGTGGGAACTTATGGAAATTAAAACAAAAGAAACAGGCTTGGCAGAATTCAATTTTTATGTTATCATTGATAGATATCCACGTTTATTTTTAAGCATTTCCCCTCATTTTTATCAATTTAAATTTTCACAGCAGTGGGAAATTATGGAGGGATGCTCAGACAATTAATGACAGTAGATGTAGAGATTCAAAAAGATAAAGTGTTAAAATACAAATTGTCAACATCACATGTCAAAATATACAAAGTCAATATCTTTGCATTCAACTCCAATAAGTTCCCAAGCAGTGTTTCTTACTTTGCCTATTTTTAAATTTCTGTTATTATTGATGGAAATATTTTTTCATTGGTTTGTGTATGAATGGTGAAAGTGATGTTTACTGACATTTACTGATAAAAAAGTCTAATCCTTCCAAGCCTAAATTTACATTATGGGCTTGATCTTGCCCAGTCCTGCTTGTTGAGAAGTATAGCATGACTAAATGCTAGGTAAAAAGCATAGAGCAGGACATGGGAATCTTGTCCTGCATTAACATGAGAGCCACGGGCAGCTCTTACATTACTCCAGCCTGGGGAACAGAAGTCTGGCTAGAGAGGGCAGCCAGCAGCTCAGTGTTATTACTATGAAGAAGACTAAGCTCAAGTCAATGGGGAAAGTTTAGCTCTGATGTAAGTGGGTACAGCTCCATTGAGCTGGGTGGAGTTATAACTGCTTATCCCAAGTGTAAATTTGGCCCTATGTCTCCTCAGACACTCATGCTCCTCCCGTCCTCTTTCTTACCCTTTGCTCTTGCAAGAGACCTAGTGGCGCTGAAGACATCTCAGGGTATAAATGGGAGTAGATAGTTCTGCTAGCTCTTGCTCACAGAGAGAAGGGACTTGGGAACTAGGAAATGGAGGTTTGTTTTCATGGGCACAGGGCTGAACTGAATGACAAGCACAGAGATAGGAGGGAATAGTCCCTCTCAGCATATTAATAGAGGCATGGCACTGGGCATATAGACCGCACCATCACCTTCTTAGAGGCAAGGTGGTAATGGCTATGTGCAGAATCTGAATTCCTCTTCAGGATTTCACTAACACTGGACTAGATCTCACTCCCTTTAAACGTCTCTAGCTGGGTCATCTCTTCACTCCCGGAATGCATTTGGTTGACTCTTTGTAAGGATTTGTATGGCCACCCTGAAAGCAGAGGACAACAAACCAGCCTTCTTGCTGATGAACACCAGAGATGTTGGAGCACTAGTATGGCAACAAAACCATTTCATAAACTGTGATTCTACTTTTCACTCTTTTCTGCTGCACCCTATTGACCACTAGAGCTTGCTGTTTTAATGCAAATGTGTGAGCCAATCCAGAGTTCTGAACCAGCCCCACAAAATGAAATCCTCAGACAGCTCAAATCCTTTCACCACAAACTGTAGAAATGACAACGTATTCACCCAGCTGTTGAGAGGAGCTGAACTTAAAACAAAGGAAGCTCCAGGAAGTAGTGTTTGTGATTAAAGAATTGGCACTCCTCTCTGAGCGTACCAATGCTCCAGCAACATATTCAGGGGCACTGTGCTATTTTCAGATTAAATGTAAAAATGAGGTCTTGGCCACTTTAGTTCAATAAAGATCCGATGACATTACTTGTGAGAGATGGGATATTAGCTCTGAGCAGCTGGCCAGACTCCAAATGAGGAGCTACACACCGCAAACCTGAGTTCCTACTGAAGTTATAATTGGACATTGTCTTTTTCTTCATTCATTGTCCTAAACTACAGTTTTGCATTGCTTTGTGCTTTTAAATAAGAGTTTTTCACCCTAGAGATGGCTGCATTTTAATGGTAAATGAAATTATTCCTTTCTATATACAGCAGGTAATGCATTTTGGGATCCACTGGGACAAAAGGTGCTATATAAGGGTGAGATTTTTATTTATCTGATTTTTGGATTGAAAGTGGGGATTGAGCTTAGTAACTATGCTAAATTCTGGTTGACTCTCCAATATAGCTGTGATGCTCTGATTTTTGAGGCCAGTAGGCAAGATTCACCCAGAATTTCTGAAACTGGAACAGAATAATTTATTCCGGTTGACAGTTGCTGCACCAGTTCAGCTGAATCCATTAACAGCAATGGATAACGTTCATGGTTTAAACAAGACTTTGGCATTCAATAACACCTGCTAACTCAATACCAAGCTGTTACTTGCAAAGAGCGGCAGCTCAATAGTACTAATTAGGTCCCAAATTTTACTGAGCAAATTTCGACTACAGACTCTGAACTGGGCTAAAGATGCTTTTCCCTTAGCTACCTGGGCACCAGCAGGGGGAGCACTGAGAGCGCAGGAGAGAGAATCTCTCTGCTCTAAGTTCCAGTGCATGGTCCCACAGCAACTCCCAGCATCTGGGAGGAGCAACTGCAGGGAAAGTCCTGCTCAGCCCCTGCAACCCCGGGATGGAGCATGCTCATTTGGACTCAGGTGACTCCCTGCCACATTTCAAGTCTCTGCTCCCAAGCATGGGGTCTCGAGTTTATCAAAATAGTTGTAACATTTTTTATTTTTAATATGAATAAAATAATGTGTTTATCCCTAACCTTGTTCTCGGAAATGGTTGAAGTGGTTTAGCTGAAGTCTTCGAAAAGAGAATTCAGCATGAAGCAGGCACACAGCATTGGACATGTCAGCCCAATTGGTTAAAGTTTAGTAAAGTTTATAAGCAACTGAAGACAGAGTCCTATAATGGGAAGTGTCTGGTAACTTTACTTAAAGGCAGTGCTATCTGCACTACCTATAATAAATCATATCAAGATGATGATAGATGCTACAGGGAGAAAACCCAGACCCTGAGACAAATACATAAGCAAACCAGTGTAACCACTACAGTCATATATTGTCATAACCCTCATGCTCCCTTCCGTAACCTCCCCATTGACTGTTACTATCACTCACTGCATATGTCTGTGTTGAAGGTGTAATCCTGCTCTAACTCACGTCTAGGTTAACACCAGTGTTTAATTTGTGCTAGGGCTGCGTCCCAGCACCTCTAGGCTTGACAGTTCATAGCCCCAGCACCTCTGGGCTGGCTGCATCAGTTATAAGTGTAAAAAAAATGGTTTGACCCCCCCGGCCACTCTCATTACAAATTAATCTCTGGCTAACACACTGAAGCTAAAGGGACTACTGGCAAGAGTAAATTGCCTACGTGCGTCTCTATGGATTTCAAGACTGGATGCTTGGAGGCAACAACCATGAGTAAAATTTTCAAAAGTCCCATTCTCCAAAGCTTTCCTAAATACCATTGACTTTCATTGAGATTTAGGCTTCTAAGTGCCTAGTCACTTTTGAAAATGAGCCTTAGGGCCCTAAGTCATGTGGACCCTTTTGAAAATTGGACCCCATGTCTACTATTTGTCTGTATAGAGCCTTGCACTTATGGTGCATGATCAATGAGTCATTCATTTTTTCTGAGCTAAGCTTACCCCACCAGATATGGTAGAAAGAATAAAAATGAGCAGAATGAGAAGGAAAACACTTTAGCAATTGCCAAATGAGCTAGAAATAAGAGCACATGACCTGCTGCAGAAGTCAAGTCTCTTGCATGAAAATTTGAACTATAATGAGCACAGCCAGCCTTAGCATTTTTGGGTGAGCCACTGAAACAACAGTCAATGCTCCCAGCCTCCCGTAACCATTTGCTGCCATCACAGTCACACTCAAGCACACAAGGGTGGCTTGAGGATTGTGGGAAGGGTTAGCCACATGGTTCATTGGAATGAACATGAAACCTAACAGCTCCATTTTACATAAAAATGGTGTGGGGTCGGGGGAGATCAGGAGGAAGAGGCTATCTTTAGGCCTCTGCATGCTGTTGCTGCAGAAGGGGAGCCCAGCTGTTGATTCCATTCAACCCCAGCCTAGTATCTTTTCAAGGCTATTTGCAAGGGAAAAAAAGCTAGAAAGCTGAGATTGTCCCTTATGTTTATAGTCCCATGGTGAAGGTGAACTTCTTGGGGCTTGAAATCCTGGCTCTCCTGCAGAACTGTACATTTGAGATTGAAACTAAACTGAATGAATCTTTTCCTATATATTAGATCTGCCATTTAAAAAACCAAACCAACCAACCCTCATTTAGTCCAAAGAGCCCTCGTTTCTTTGAGTCTGAATTTTGAAGAATTCCACCGTACATTAGAACCCTCTTAACTGCAGCGTCTATGGGCCTGAAACTCTCCTTAGTGCAGGGCGTAGAAGACCAGACTAGATAAGCATAGTGGTCTTGTCTGACCTTAAAAATTGAGGAGTCTCTGCCCAAAGCCACATTCTACTGCACCATGTGACTACGGTTGTTCTCAATAACAAGCATGGTTAGGCTATTTGCCTCCGGGGATATTGACACCACTTTGTCCAGCTGTTCTGGAGCAGAAAGGGCAGATCTATTTGAAATAAGTGATCCTTCCTCTTACACAAGGGCCAGAGGCCCTACTGCCAGCTACAGGCCCTACCTGAGCAATTTCCCCCTATCCAATTACCACTGGTAGATATCAATCAGTGGCATGGCCCCACTTTGGTTTTATGCTGAACCCTGCTGCTGATATTTTCATCTCAGCCGTTCTCCTCACAAGGCAATAAAACACATGAATGTGCAAATATTGCACATGCCATAATAATTCCACCCGGAACAAAGAAAATGAGTATCTACATAACTTGCTTTCTAGACAAAGAGACACTTTGAGAGTTTCCTCTAGTAGGAAACCCTTTAAGAGAAGTGATTTATGACATTTCCAGGCCTAGTCATATTTTTGCTATGGTATTATTGTAGCCTTACACACAAACACAGGGGCTACAGATATTTAGGTACTGTACTATGTTCAGGGATCTTCATTTATCATAACTAATATAAACAGACAAAACTGAACAGTTTAATGACTAGTGTTATAGTTTGAAATCTGAATAAGGGACTTTTTTCAATTGATTTCTTATGTAGATTTGTAAAAAGCAAGAGAGTCCTGTGGCACCTTTAAGACTAACAGATGTATTGGAGCATAAGCTTTCGTGGGTGAATGCCCACTTCATCGGTAGATGCCCACTTATGTAGATTCGACACCCAAGCCTTAGCTATAACTTAAAATAAATAAGGTTTGCTTTCCAGAGACAGCCATTTATCAGTACACAGATCTCAGATAAATGACCACAGAGACAGTGATAAATTTCTAAGAAAAAAAAAGGCTATTTATGGATACAATTTCTTCAGTAAGCCTCTGAAACCAGAGTAGCGTTTCTTTCACTCATGCTTATAATAGTGTAGTGCCCATGAAAAAAGTAACAGCCCTAGTTGTATGATAGTGACATGTAAATGACTAGACAAAAACCTAACATTCTGGGCCATGCTAGAAGCACACAAATAATAACGAGCCTTTATGGTCGTATTTAGCCACAACCCTAGCACAGGAGACCACATAGAAAGGGAGTTAGATATTCAAAGGTCTGATTGGCATTTACACTAAAACCCGTTTATACCGATCTGGCAACATAAAGGGGCCTTACATTGGGCAGACATTATATTTACAGAGCCAGAGAGGTGTAAAGGGACTTCAGCGTCAATGAGAATCCTCACCCTGATGTCTGTTCCAGCTACAAGCAAGCGTTTCCTTTTTCTTCACCACAGTCATTCGGTCATGAATCTTCCATTGCACGGTTCCTTACATAAGTCATTTATCTGCCTATAGGCTGCAACAACTACGTTCAACTACCTGCCACGCATCTCCATGCCATACACCTCCACACACGCCCTTACACCCCACCTACAGCACAGGCCATAACATTTGAGAAGAATTTAGAGCAAATGTCATGTCTATAGGGGGGGAAAAACTGACTAGATTTCATCAGTCTGCTCTTATTCTCTGGCCTTTTACAAGACAATATGTTATTTGCTTGTTGATGCGTACATGGTGTGTACGATTCTCACCTGACTGCTTATATTCTGCAGAGTGGGGATAGGGATTGGTATGCATATGCATTGTTTGTACTCGCCTTGGAGGAGGAGGAGTGAGCTGTATTTAAAAAATACCATTTGCTTTTTCCATCAGCCTCATGGTAGCAGGGAGCCAGCAGATATTGTGATTGTGACCAGATTAGTAAATTTCCTTGATTTTGCAAAGGTGGTACAGTTTTCATCCCAAAGACTCCCAAAACACTTTGCAAACGATACAGAGGAACTGCTTCCCCACCACCACTGAAATATAGCCAGCTCTAAAGAGGAACACAGCAGCTGTTTAACACTACACAGATTAGGGGCTTGCTCTCAGTCCCAGTAAGTCAATAGGATAGCTCACATGCTTAAATTAGACATGTGCATATGTAACTTGCTGAATGAGGCTTTAAAAGGGGAAGATCCTACTCATGCCACAGTCAATGGCAACATTCACATTTGTTTCAGTGGATGCAGGATTGAGCCCTAAGAGGAAGTCTCTAGGTCCATCAGAACCACAGGGGGAATTTTAAGCAGAGTAATAGGGGGTCAGTGGAGTGCAAGCAGCTGTTGAAGCAGATGATCCAGATGTTTTCTGGCTGCTGTAGTGAGGTATGTCAGTGTAACCCCCACACCTCCTGGGGGTAGTGCTCTGTCCCAGCTAGTGGCACTGAGACCACTTAGAGAGAAATAAAATGCGTCTGCTCTACAGTCTAGGGCCTTGGCTACACTTGCAGCGGTACAGTGCTGTGAGGTAAACCTGTCTTCGTACAGCTGAGTAGGGAAACCGCTGCAGTCTGTCCGCACTGACAGCTGACAGCGCAGTGGCATGGCCACACTTGCAACATTTGCAGCGGTGTTGGGAGCGGTGCATTATGGGCAGCTATCCCAGCATTCGTGTGGCTGCAACGTGCTTCTCAAAACGGGGGGTGGTGGTGGTGGAGTGTGACAGAGCGTGGCGGGAAAGAGAGTGCTTTTTGACGCGTCAGCACTCTATTTTGTAAGTTTCGAACTCCCGGCCCCCTGCTCATTCATTCACTCACAGCACACAGCAAACTGTTTGCTTTTTCTCTGTGGTATGAGCTTTGAAACCGGCACTTCCGCATTCCTGCAGCCGGTCACAACAATGAAGAGGATTGACCACTTGATAAGGGGATCAGTACAGCGCTGCAGGTTGATTCCTGGTACACACTCATAGGGGAGAGTCGTAGCCACTCTGCTGTATCTCTTATGCTTCTCGGGGAGGTGGAGTAACTGCAGCGGTGTACCCAGGGAGATTCAGCGCAGCCGGTCAGTAAGTTACAGTGCTGGGGGCGGCTTTACAGCGCTGTAACTCGCAAGCGTAGCCAAGGCCTTCGCTAACAGCCAGTTGGCTTTTAGTTTATGCAGTAGAGGCTCATGCACTAAGGTCCAGAGGCCCCAGGGGCGATCCCACTTGCCGATGACCAGGATCTGTCGGTGTTACATCAGGAACCTGGAAAAGAACGCAAGGCAGAAAGCGTTTTTTTTTTTTTTGGTAGAATTTTTTTTTTTTTTAATAAGTCACTTAGCTCACAGAGGTCAATTACAGTATGTTTAAAGAGGGAGAGCCTGGCAAAACTGAACTGCTCAACCCAAGCAACAAATATATTCTGCCTTTTGAGCCCAATCAGTTCCTTGCTGCAGGCTGGAAAGTGTTCCCCTGTTCAGTGAAACAGCCTGGAAACTACAAGTAGTAAACTACCCACTGAATGTGGGTTTTTCCCCCTCCTCTAGTGCCCACATTCATACAAGAGACAAGTACTTGTTCAGTTTGCTCCTGCATTTCCACAACCAAAGCTCCCTTGGACTTAACTGCAAGATGTGGGCATGTACAGAATTTTCAATGACTTTTTGACAAGGACATGGCTTTTTTACCCACACAATGTTTCCTCTTTCATCAGCTCCGTACTACACTTCCTTTCCTGCCTGCATGCACGCGCAGTGAAGATGCAATTGCAAAGTAGCCATTTGCTCAGCGTAATACAGACCTTTGATAAGTAACCAGAAAAACCTGCCACAGAAAACACACACAGTTATTTCTAATGGTCTACACTTTTTTTATGAATGAACTGAGCAGAGAATCTGCAGAACCTCCAGCTGATAGAGCAGCAAACAGAGCACTCAACTCAGCCACTAGAGGAGATGGAAAATACTGGATGTGCTGGTTTTGGTTGTTTTTAAATAAAGGAAGTTCTCTTTAAAAAAAAAAAAAAAAAAAAGCAAGGCTGTCAGCCACACAGCAGCCTCATGCATTCCTGTATTGCAGCTTCTGCTTCTTTTTCCAAAACGCATTGATCCTTGCCCCTCCCTAAAAATGTTGCTGTTTGGTTCTTGAATTTAATACCCTCAGTTAGTCAGACATTCAAGTTCTCCGATTTTACCCAATAATACTTTGTTTCCCCCACCCCGCGTCTATTTAGACTATCTTTGGAGCACAGACTGGCTCCAACTAGGTTTATACTGCCCCTAGCACAATGGAATCTCAGTTGGGCCTCTAGGCACTACTGTAATGCAGACAACGCTACGGGTAACTTATATAGAGATTACATTATTAATTGGACATAAGGGCGCCTCGACCCAAGAAACTGAATAGTGAGCTTCTTCTTTCATTCAGCGTAGTCCCAAGATGAAACCACGTTTCACATTCAGAGCTATGAGCGTGGATGATGAGAAACTGGATTTTATCATCACTCCTTTTTTCAATACACTTCAGAGTTCAATTCCCGTGCCTGTGAAGGTGTGGAAAGACCAGAGGAGGGCAGGCAGACTCTGGGATGGAAAGTCAGCAGCTAGACAGAGATGCTTGAAATATGCCAAAGAAATCAGACATACAAGGTGAGTGAGGGAATGTCTTTTATTGGACCAACCTCTGTTGGTGAGAGGCATGCTTTTGGTTTACGCAGAGCTCTTCTTCAGCTCAGAGGAATCAGGAAGCCAAAGGAAAAGAAACACAGGAAGCTTCTTTGATGAATCAGTAAAATAACGGATGCCTTTTACATGCAGATCCATGCAGCTGAGCCTTGCCTTTTACTACTATTGTATACATTTAGATTAACAAGACGCAGCTGATTACAGTGATAGCCAGGCAAGTTCATTCCGGCTGCAGGTTGACTGTTGGGTTTCTTCTGTCTTCTTCCTTCTGGTTTTCTTTTTCAAATTAAATAGCTAAATGTAGCCACTTGGACCAATTTCTCAACACAAGGAGGCAAAAAATAAAATGATTGTTTTTTATCACACAGCTGTCACGGAACAGAAGACATGGCCCCTGCCCGGAGCATCTTCTGGTCTAATTTTAGACAATAGACAATGAGTTGTGGGTAGGAGATTTTAAGGGAGAAGGTGGACAAGAGGTATAGGAAGAGGGTTATGTAATGTGGCGGTCTCTGATCCTTGCACAGGTATGCAGGGGAAGGACAGGAGGAGTCTTCTCTACCCCTTGCAAGCATTTTCTGCACAAAGACCAGGGATAATCACTATTCCTGTCCTTAGGGAAGCAAAGGGACTGCTCTGTATTTTTCATTGGGCAGATCTCACCATAGAGGTAAAGAGATGGCCCATATCCTCTCTGTGCCAGCCCACTAGAGAGAGTTGGGAGAAAGCAGACAATGGTCGCGCTGTGTACTGGGAAGCATGAAGTGAGGATACCACTGCCTATCATGCTAACCCATATTGTCTCATTGTTTCCTTGTACAGCCCCATTTGTCTGTATCCATCTGCTGTCACTTGCTTTAGATTGTAAACTTCCTGGGACTGTGTTTTGTTCTGTGTTTGTACAGCACCTAGCACAACAGGGTCCTGGGCCATGACTAGGACTCTGAAGTGCTACAATAATACCAACAACAATGAGGAGAGGCTGCACCTCCTTGAATCACACTCCGTTCATGACCTCTGAGGGGCAATGCAGCTTTCTGCTTTCCTTACTCGGTTAGTATTATTACTTGCACTTCAGGAATGCCTGGTGGTCCCAGTCAGGGATCAGACCCAATTGTGCTAAGCACTGTACATACGTAAAGAGTCCCTGCCCCAAAGAGCTTCTCATCGGAGTATATGGTGGGAGACAATAGGTGGATACACCAGATAGACGTATCAGAAGCACAAGGTAACAATGAAATGATTATGATCACCATAATAGGCAGTCAGAGCAGTTCAGCTGCCTAATCATTGTTGGGTGAGCTTTAAGGAGAGACTTGAAGGAGGCTAATGTAGGGGCTCTGTGGATCTTTACAGGGAGCAATTCCCAAGCATAAGATGTGGCATGGGAAAAAGCACCAAGGTGCTTATGAGAAATTTTGACTAATGGGCAATAAAGGGTGTCATCACTATCAGAGCAGGAGTTGGAGTTGACAGTTCCTATATCATAAGAAATTAAATGTCAGACAGGGCTAAGCCATGAAGGCCCTTAAAGACAAAGTCCCTTGTTCAGTGTGAGCAGAAAGTGGCTGTGATTCTTTACCACTGTCACATGACCATAATCAAGGTGAGAAATGATCCAGGAGTGGAGAGGACCAAAAAGGAAAGGTCAGATTTTAGAAATGGTGACAAGGAATAAATCCTATTGGTAATTTGAACCCCTGGAATCTTGCATCAACTAGGAGAAATGGCAAGTAAATATTGGATAGGACAAGGGGAAAAACTGAGCTGTATGATACTCCCCCAGGTGAGAGTTCTGATGGCAGCGGTGCCGTTTTCAGTCACTGCTCTGGATGCAGCCTCAGAAGCAGGATTCAGATGATTTCTGAGAAATTCCCTAGACACCTGCCTCCTCTGAGTGGGAGAACAGCATCCTATGATTGACTGTATTGAAAGCTGCAGAGGTGTCCAGGAGTACGAGAATGCACATTAGCCCTTGATAGATGGGTAGCTACAAATCAACACCGCTGCTGCTGTTTGTTCCAGATCCTGGCCTGAAGCCTGCCTGGGATGGATCTAGGATATTAGCTACCAAAAGGGGTGTGGAGTGATTCTGTTTTGCTAGCTTCTCAACACGCTTGTGTCACATGGTGGAAGATGGTTACATTCATTCTGTCAGGGAAGGATCCTTCATTTGTAAACAAGTTCATTCTTGAGTGATGCTAAACATTGTCCTCCACCTACAGGCTTTGAGTATTGACTATACAGTGACCCAGTTCCTGTACATAGGGAGTGGAAAAGATCAAGTTCAATCTCTAAACTTGGGCCTCCTACATTACCAGTAGGCCAATCTCAACAGCTATCTTTTTTAAAGGCATCATAAGCAGTGTACTGAAAAAGTTAAACCAAATTGCTTTTCCTTTTGATTATTCCTGCATAAATGAAAGATTAGCAGCATATGAGTAATATCTGAGCACAAAACCAATCATTTGAAATATGTCTCTACAGAAAAGTGACAAGAAGTCAATTATGCAGTCATAAAAATTCCTGAGATTTGACAAGGAAATGTATAAAGCCAAAGTTGTTCCTATTTCTGGTCAGTTTAATTTCTTAGGTGTGGCTGTTTTTCTTGCTAACGTATGGTTCTGTCTCAAAAAAAATAAGACCTGCATTTCATGTTTTCTTTCTCTAGGTATAGCTCAATATACTACATTTCCATACACACAATCTTCATTGCTCTCTAGTTTGAAGTTAGCTTCTGAGCTTGCACATGCATCACGGGCAGAGTTAGTAGCTTGAAATGTCCCATGATAAGACCCTGCTTTTAGTTGTTTACAACTTTGCCAAATTGTAACTCTTTGGGCTGAAATAGTCCATGCCAGGTGTCTGTCTCAGGTTGAATCTCTTTAGTAATTTTTTTTTTTAAATCAGAAATAGTTGTCATTTCTCAGAATTGGGTGAGGGGAAAAATACATTGTTGCTCATTTAAAAAAATTCCTACAACTATTTTCCTCAAGAAGTCCTGGAACCTCCATACTTTGGAGAAGAGAACTGAAATTTAACAGGGGGATTGGCCTTTGTGCCAGGAATGTGGCTTTTGCTGTTTATGTGCAAAAAAAATGTCACCCAAACATGGTCAAGCTATGCGCCTTTGAAAAATCTCTGTTTGCACATGCTGAGTAGATACTAGATAGAGTTGGCAGCTAAATTCTTCAAAGATTCCATATGTACTGGGTATGCTCCAACCCAAGGCGGTAGAGGCTGAGCATGGCTTTCCCTGTAATTGTTCCTGACTGCTCAGGCAACAAAACAGAGCAGGGAGACTTCTGTGCTCTCAATGTTCCACCTGTTGGGCCCAGGCTTTATGGAAGAGGATGCAGCCAGATTCGCATGTAGCAGGGACAAAATCCTGACCACCAGTGAGGATGGCACAGGGAGTAGATTGTTAAGAGAAACCTGTGAGGCGGTGGAAAGATAGTGGAACCAACTGGATTGAGGGGACAGGACAGGAAGATCTGACCTCAAGATTCCGGAGTCTAACAGTTCCTTTGCTGTCAGCAAATATCTGTGCAACTCATTGGCAAAAAGTGTTCCATCCCTTTCTAGTGCTGGTCCACATGGAGGATGACAACCTACTATCAGTTACTCAGTTAGGTCAAGTGGCAGAGGTCTGTGCAGTGGATCTTAAAAGTCCCAACCCCTTCTGATGCTCCATGTGGGTGTCAATAGGATGCCACATGCTGGAATTTCTTTTCTTTCAGTTTGCTTTTCTTAAAGCCTAGGACATGACACATGAAAAGCTACAATAAAAGAACATTAAGGTTGCAAAGCACTTTAAAGTTAGGAAATATTAGAATTAAAGTTGCCTTTATTTCAGGCTCCCCCCCCTTGATTATATGCATTATTATAGTCTTTAATTACATGATCACATACTATTTTTTTCCATTTAAACCAACTGGCTTTCTCCAAGATAAACAATTAGCTGTCCCCTTCCTGCAAACACATATGCACATGCAAAACTAAGCAGTCACACACTTATGGCCTGAAGTAAGATTCCCCTCCCGCTTTTTTAATCTCACTCCGTCCCCTTCTTGCTGTGCTTTGCACAAAAGGGCTCTCTTTCTCCCCTATCAAAAGGGCCTTTTTTTTTTTGCATGTTTACCACACAAAAACCATCTTCCTTCAAAACATGTCTCCACCCAAATGTGTGTCAGCCCAACAATGTAGCAAAGGTGCCCCATAACCATTGACATGGTTTCTATATGGGGTGCCCTACAACCATTACTATATGCTGCAGGTTCCTCTAGCTATCATGATGGGGATTATGGGGCAACTCTAATTAGATCAGTACAATCTGTCAATTATTCCCAAGCTCCTGGTACTCCCATCCCCAAAGGATCTGAATGGATTTGGGGGGGGGGAAGCAACCCTGGACAACATATCCCCCGAAGACTCTGCTGGGGGAGTGACTCCACAAGTGGTCAGGGCTATCTAGGTCAGTGAAGGAGGAGCAAGGTATAGCCCCGGCCATGCTCAGCAAAGGAATCCAAGGGAGACAGTTCTGCATTGAGATAGCTCAGCAAGTCGAGAGGAGCATGTGTGGGAGGGGGCATCTCTTGCAAGGACAGTAAGTGGTGCTTTTTAAACAGAATCAGCCATGCTCAACACCACTAGGGTTGCCAGGGTTTGGTTTTCGAGGAATGCCTGGTCAAAAAGGGACCCTGGCGGCTCCGGTCGGCACCACTGACTGGGCCATTAAAAGTCTGATTGGTGGCGCAGCAGGGGTCAAGGGCTAAGGCAGGCTCCCTGCCTGCCCTTGCTCCGTGCTGCTCCCAGAAGTAGCAACCAGGTCCCTGCAGCCCCTAAGCACTGGTGCGGCCAGGGAGGCTCCATGTGCTGTCCCCGCCCTGAATGCCAGTTCCTCTGCTCCCATTGGCTGGGGGGAGGTGGAACCTGTGGGCACGAAGGCAGCATGCACCACACAGAACTGTCCGGCTGCCCAAGAGCCTAGAGGTCGCAGGGACTTGGTGGCTGCTTCCTGGGAGCTGCAGTAAATGCTGCTGGAACCCCACACCCCAACCCCCTGCCCCAAACCAGAGTCCCCTCCTCCCTGTCCCCATCCCAAAGCCTGCACCCCAACCCACTGCCCCAGCCAAGTGAAAGTGAGTGAGGGTGGGGAAGAGCAAGCAATGGAGGAATGGAGAGAGTGGGGGCAGGGCCTCGGAGCAGGGGCAAGGCAGGGGTGTTTGGTTGTGTGTGATTAAAAGTTGGCCACTCTAGTCAATACACATTCATGGACCTGCAGTGATGTCCCTAGACCAAGAGACCCCAACCCCATTGCCAAATCCCAATTAATTCTTGCCTTTTTGAAAACTACATAGACCTAAAAGGTTTCATTGTTTCATACACCTGAAGTTTGGCCCTCACATGCTATGTATTATGGTCCAATAAAAGGTGTCACACTATCTATCTCGGCTATTTACTTCCAGAACATTTGTGGTGCACTTAATAGAAGAGGGTGTTATGTACATGTATGAAGTGCCAGCATAACCTTTCCAGCACGATTAATCCTGCCAGAGCTAGTGAGAAGAACAGGAGTACTTGTGGCACCTTAGAGACTAACACATTTATTTGAGCAGAAGCTTTTGTGGGCTACAGCCCACTTCATCAGATGCATAGAATGAAATGGGCTGTAGCCCATGAAAGCTTATGCTCTAATAAAATGTGTTAGTCTCTAAGGTGCCACAAGTACTCCTGTTCTTTTTGTGGATACAGACTAACACGGCTGCTACTCTGAAACCTGTCAGAGCTAGTGATGTGACCCAAACCTACACTAGGCCTTGTCCATAACATCTATTTTCATCTAGCACAACACATTGAGACTTTGGGGGAGATCAAGCCAAAAAGTGTTAGGATGTCAAGTATAAACATGCCAGTTATCTCTTGGACATATTTGTCAATTTGATATCCAAAGGGAGCAATCTTGTGTGCAAGTCACAAATAAGGAAATGCAAGGACCGTTTCTTCTATATAAAGTCTCCTTAAATAATTTTCCAAATGAAAAGTGACAGTACTGCGGGCAAGAGATTTTACTGTATCTTGTTTGCGTATGCTCCACTAGAGAGTAAGGCTGCCATTTCTAGCTCACTCTTTCATGAGGAAAAAGACCCTATAAAAACAAAACAGCTATGCGTTGTAGGGAGAACTCAACACATTATCCCAGAGAACAAAAAAAAAAAATATTAGCAAAGCAAGGCTGCATAGTTTGGATGGCTTCCACCTCAGCACAAGGGGTACCAATTGTGACAGGTTGGATCACAGAAACCCCCTTGGGAGCTGCCACCTAATGTACCAAGACAACTTCTATTCCTGTTTTCCCTGCCAGCTCAGGACTCCAGCACCCTGTCTTGCTGAGCCAGACACTCCTGTCTGGCTCCAACATGGACCCAGGGTCTGAATCACTTGTCCCAAAGCTGCAAGTTTACCTGAAAACAGCTCACAGTAGTGTGCTTGTCTTTAGCACTCAGATGCCCAACTCCCAATGGGGTCTAAACCCAGATAAATCCGTTTTACCCTGCATAAAGCTTATGCAGGGCAAACTCATAAATTGTTCGCCCTCTATAACACTGATAGAGATATGCACAGTTGTTTGCTCCCTCAGGTATTAATACATACTCGGAGTAAATTACTAAATAAAAAGTGATTTTATTAAATACAGACAGTAGGATTTAAGTGGTTCAAAGTAGTAACAGACAGAACAAAGTAAGTCACCAAGTGAAATAAAATAAAGTGTGCAAATCTATGTCTAATCAAACTAAATACAGATAATTGCCTCACCAGTTCCAGAGCACTCCCTTTTACAGGCTAAACTCCTTTTAGCCTGGGTCCAGCAATCACTCACACCCCCTGTAGTTATTGTCCTTTGTTTCAGTCTCCTTCAAGTATCCTGGGAGGAGAGGGGGGTGGAGAGGCTCCTTTAGCCAGCTGAAGACAAAATGGAGGGGTCTCCCACGGGTTTAAATAGACTCTTGTGGGTGGAGACACCCCTCCTCCCTCCTATGCAAAGTCCAGCTCCAAGATGGAGTTCTGGAGTCACCTGGGCAAGTCACATGCCCCTGCATGACTCAGTCTTTACAGGCCAACGCCATTGTCCACATGGCATCTTGCATGTCTCCAGAAAGACTTCTCATGTGGATTGGAGCATTCCAAGATACATTGTTCCCCAAGTGTTTCCTGATCAGGTACTTAACCTGGCGAATTCCTTCCTAAAGGAGCTGACCAAATGCCTCACAAAGGTTACTTAGAAACCAAGCAAGCATACAGCCCATATTCTTAACCTCAAGTAGAAAATGATATATATGTACAAATAGGATGAATCGATATAGTAGACCATAACCTTTACGGAGATATGTTACATGGCACAGGCAGCACAAAACATATTCCAGTTATGTCATACATACATTTATAAGCACCCCCTCCCCATAAAGCCTTATGGGGTACACTGTCACACCAATCTTCTTGGGGAAAGGCTGGCTAGAGTAGTTTGGGGTGGGGAGACTTAAACGAATAGCAAAAGTGGAGAGTAAAAAGAGGGAAGATATGAGCACTCAGCTAGCACAAAAGTGAGATGTTGAGAACAAAAAAAAATAAAAACTAAAGAACATGAAGCGAAGAAATTCTTGAATTGCCTATACACTAATGCTAGAAGCCTAGGTAATAAACAAGAGGAATTGGAATTGCTCATTTATGAGCATAAATTCGATCTAGTGGGTATTATGCACCCTGTGGGATGAGTAACATGATTGGAATGTTAAAAATCAATGGTTATAACCTATTTACAAAGGATCAAGTGGGCAAAAAGGGAGGGGAAGAGACATTCTACATCAAAAATGGCATTACTTGTTTCCAAGTCACTGGTAACTCAGAAGAAAATTATCTTGAATGCTTATGTATCAATGTCCTAACAGATAAAGCACGAGATGGGGTTCTGGTTGGTGTCTGTTACACACCAAGTCACACCAGGGAACAGGCTGACCATGTCCTTATGCACCTATCTAGAGAGTGTAGGGGAGAAAACCCCAAAACCCTGTGTGTTCATCAGGGCTGCCCAGAGGATTCAGGGGCCTGGGGCAAAGCAATTTTGGGGGCCCCTTCCATAAAAAAGTTGCAATACTATAGAATACTATATTCTCGTGGGAACCCCTGTGGGGACTGGGGCAAATTGCTCCACTTGCCCCCCCCCCCCCCAGGCATCCCTGATGTTCATGGGGGATTTCAATTTGAGTGACTTATGGAGGTCTCATGCTACCAGTACTAAAACACCCTTGGAATTTCTAAACATTATAGATGACAATTCCCTCACTCAGCCAACACGAGGGGATTCTATATTAGACCTTGTCCTAACAGATAAAGAGGAACTGACCACAGAACTTAGTAGCTTAGGTACAAATGATCATGACTTGATAACATTTATAATGTGCAAGCAGAATAAAGGCCAAATCAGTACCAATTTATCAAGAGTCATGGTGGATTCTCCATCACTAATAATTTTTTAAAAGATCTGCTCTAGGAATTATTTTGGGGGCATTCTATGGCTTGTGCTATACAAGAAGTCAGACCAGATGATCACATTGGTCCCTTCTGGCTTTAGAACCTATGAAAAGCAGGATTCTGCTCTTATGAGGGGGTAGGACTCAAGATATACGGCAAAATTCTTGTCTGGTGTACCTCCATTTTGCCCAAAAGTTCCTCCTAATCTAGAAAGACCAGTTTGGCAGCTCCCCTGGAACGAAGGGTGTTCTTTCACCAATGCCTTTACAAATTCTCTGGGTTACCTGTGACACAGGTAGTGCAGTTTTTCCATGGCCACTTTTCTTTTGTGCCCAAGAATCATCTCCAATTTAGCTGTAGATTTGTAATCTTAGGCTGAGAACCAGCATCCTTTTTAATAGGCATTTCACAAATAAAACATTGCAATCCTGATTTATAATGAGGCCCTACTTCAGCACAGGTCTTAAGCATGTACTCACATCCCATAGGATTCAAGCATATACTTAAGTATGTTGCTGAATTGGGGTCAAAGTGAATACAGATTTTCAACACCAAATGTGCCTTTTTTGGTCCTTTTCAAGATGCCTAACTGTGTGAATACTTATTTCCACTTCTTACTTTACAGGATGACCCCATAATTATTAATCATCAATTTACAGGGACCTTGTTCAACCTGAAATGATCATTCAGGCTGATGTTTGGCATCTGAAGATGACTAGCTCTTAAGGGATAGGCCATTATAGTGTAATAAATCTAGGCTACCAAGAGCTTTGCAGTTGGCACTATTCTGCACACAGTGACCACTTAGAAAGTCATGTTTGTAAGAAGGAACACCCTTGCCCCACCACTTCTGAGGCCCACTCACTCCATTTCCCTGCTCCCTCGGTCACTTGCTCTCCCCCACCCTCTCATTTTCACTAGGCTGGGGGAGGGGGTTGGGGGGGTGAGAGCTCTGGGGTGGGGCTGAGGGATTTGGGGTACAGGAGGGGGCTCCAGGCTGGGGATAGGGCCAAGGGGTTTGGAGGCTCTGAGCAGCACTGACCTCAGGTGGCTCCCGGGAAGCGGCGACATGTCCCTCTGGCTCCTAGGTGGAGGTGCGGCCACAATGGTTCCACACGCTGCCCTTGCCAGCAGGTGCTGCCCCTACAGCTCCCATTAGCCATAGTTTCCGGCCAATGGGAACTGCGGAGCTGGTGCTCAGGGTGGGTGCAGCGCACGGAGCTCCCATAGCTGCCACTCCACCAAGGAGCCAGAGGGACATGCTGGCCACTTCCCAGGAGCCACACATGCTGCACCAGCAGCCAGACTTTTAATGACCCCCTCAGCAGTGTTGACGGGAGCCACCACGGTCCCTTTTCAATACGTGGCAACCCTACGATTACTCAACTGAGTAAAATTGCTCACATTTAAGTGTTTTCAGGATGAAGGCCTATATACGAGTTTTATGAATATTGTGCTAATGAAAGGTGGTGGATTGATAGCCCTAAAGGGGAAGTCCTCTATTTATCCACAGAGCAGATACAGCACGAGCTGTGGTGCTACGCGCTTCAACAAAATGCCTCAGACGTAGCTTGTGGAGGAGACCTTTTTGTATCTTTGACCTGTTGAGTCCGTGGCTTTTGTACAGAGACTGCCAATGATTGTTAATGCCAAGAGTGGTGTTGATTTTTTCAGCGAGGATCTCTCTCCACTTCGCTAGCATAATCCTAAGAAAAATGTACACATTTGTTACAACTCGTTCAAGCCTCTGTCTTTGCACACATTTCCCTTTGCTGATGATGGAAGCAAAGATAGAACAGCAAGGGGCCAAAGTCCCATGTATGGCTACACTGCAATCATGGGGTGTGACTGCGTATTATGTAGGTATACCTGAGCTAGCTTTAATCTAGCTAGTCTGGGTACTGGAGCAGTGAAGCCAGGGCGGCCTGGGCCTCAGTGTAGGGTATATAAGCCCATCCAGAAACCTGGGTAATTACTTTGGCAGCTAGCCTGCACTCAGGTCTGTGCTACCATGGCTTCTCTACTCCACTACTCCAGCAGGATTACAGCTCTCTCTGGTACAGTCTACACAAGCAGCAATCATACCCCATGACTGCCATGTAGACAGTGAACAGCAGGTGCAATGAAACAGACAGTGTCTTGGGAAAAGATTTTGTTATGGTGACCTCAATACAGCCATGAACCCCATTTTACCCATTATGTTTCCTAAAATACAAATGCTGCATTAGTTCAAACACTACCTAGAGAAAGAAATGATACCAAAAGGAATAAAAACCTGGTTACAGGTTCCTGCCAGGAATATAGCCTCCCTTCAATACAATCACATTAGCTCCCATTAACACTAATGAGAATTTTGCATGCACATCGAAGTTAGGATATATAGCCCTGCATTTGACTGCTGTGATATATATTTATGAATGTAGCTATACATTTATTCTTTCAGCTAATTTAAAAACCTGCAATTCAGAGTTTAAATTTATTCATTAGTACCTTCAAATAGAGAAAAGCAGCATGGTGCCAACATTAATTTAAAGGAAAACAATCTGATTATAGGGTGAAATATGTCAGTCATAAGTAACAAAATGAAGGTTAAAATTTCTCTCTCCTGAGGTGAGATTAGAGACACTGACAGAGCAGTTATTCCACTGAGATCAATTGTTTAGGGGGGAAAATGAACAGATTAAAAATTTATGGTACAATTATAGACCAGATCATTAATGTCACAAGGGTACATGTTATTTTGCATAACCAAATAATGAAAATAAACGTCAAATATACTGACTTTTAGAACAATAATTCTGCAGCTGAATTCATGCTTGGGGAAGCTCCCCATAAACATCCACAGAACTAAGTCATTATCCTCCTTCAAAACCCTCCTCAAAGCTCTCCTTTGTTGTGAAACCTGCAAGAACCCCAACAACAGGTAGGCTGCTGGTGTGCTGAGCCTATTTCACTAGGAGGGTGGTGAAGCAGTGGAATGGGTTACCTAGGGAGGTGGTGGACTCTCCTTCCTTAGAGGTTTTTAAGGCCCGGCTTGACAAAGCCCTGGCTGGGATGATTTAATTGGTGTTGGTCCTGCTTTGAGCAGGGGGTTGGACTAGATGACCTCCTGAGGTCTCTTCCAACCCTAATATTCTATGATTCTATTCTATGAGTCCACAGCCTATCATGCTGACCAATATTGTCTCTGTTTCCTTGTACTCCCCTGCTGGTCTCTCTATCCCTGTGTCTCTTAACTTACATTTAAGGCTTGTCTATATGGCAAGTGACTGCAAACCGGAGTATAAATCTACAGAGCAGCAGCCAGTCATGCATTACATCCTGTTTGGATACTGCCACAGTGCACTGAAAGTCCTGGAGTGCGCCTGGACAAGCTAGTCCTTCAAAACATAGTAGGCCAAGCTGCACTCTGGGACTTTCTTGACACTGTAGTAGTAACCACACAGGACATTACTGCACTGCAAGCTGGAATGCTGTAGATTGACACCCTGGCTTGCCACGCAGTAACTTGCCATTTAGACAAGAGATTGTAAACCCTTTGGGGCACAGACTGTCTTTTTGTCCTGTGATTGTACAGCATCTAGCATACCGGGGTCCTGGTCCTTGCTGCAGTAATATAAATAAAATAATAATGGAGTGGCTTAGTTTGCGTTCGGTTTTGACATGCATCCAGATATATTTGTCAAATTTATGTGGGTATATCATTATTTTTGCAGTCAGATTGATTTGGATTGGATTTCTTAAATCATTTGATTTTATGTTCGGCTTACTGTGAACTTGAGGCCTGATCCTGCAAGGTGTTAAGCACCCTCAGCTCAGCGGCATTTGGGTGCTAATCAGCAACTAGTGAAATTAATGGGAGTTGTGGGTCCACAGCATGTCACAGGATAGCATCCGTACTCTACACACCACTGTAAGTGTAGACGCACCGAGATGAACACATCTGTCACGTCTTAAAACCTCAGCTGCAAAGTGAAAGTGACTTAGGCTCTAATCTAGTCTCCTGTATTACCAAACCACCACGTGGTCTGACATAGCGAGGAACAGCTGAGAGGTTGTGTTCAGGAGAACCTAAACACTGAAATCATTGGGGAAGAGAATTCAAGTATGCTAATAATTTACATGTCTGCAGCATTTTTTCCAGGTCTCAAAACACATCTCAAAGGTGGCTCAGCATCATTAGCCCCATTTCACAGAGAAAGTAAGCGAAGCACAGAAGGAGGTTTAACATATTCAAAGTCACACAAGTTGGGAACAGAAGCCAGCTGTCTCAACTTACCCAATCCCACACTCAGTCTACAAATTCAAAGCAGTGTAGTTAAAGCACTGGACTAGGACGCAGGAGACCTTTATTTCATTCAGGACTTTCCCCACAGACTTCGTAGGAGAGTTACTTAGGGCCATATTTTTAAAGGCATTCAGGCTCTAAAGGTGCAGAAAGTCACCTAGTGACGTTTACAAAGGGGCCTAGCTCCTATTGTTAGATGCCTAGGTACTGTTGAAAATAATCGTAGGCAGATATCTCCATCATTAGGTGCCTAAATATCTTTACAAATATGGTCCGAATCTGTTTCCCATTAAACTCTAGAGTTACCTGTTCATTTACTTCAGTGGGCTTTGGGTAAGGCCCTGAATCTTTGACTTGGTTCCCAGTGTGTAAAATGGGAATAATACTTCCTTTCTCCCACCCTTTGTCTTGGCCATGTAGCTTATAAACTCTTCAGAGCAGAGAGGTGTTTGTGTAACACTAAGCACAATGGAGCCTTGACCTTGGTGGAGCGTGTCTAGGAGCTACGGTAATACAAACAATGATAGAAGAAAAAGATCAGACTTCCCCATCCACATAAAACAAGTGTTTGTTTGAACTTCCAGGACCATAACACTGCCAGTTCTTTAGATCTGAAGAATCTTATTTTTTTTCAGTCACTATTTTAATATGCAAGCACTGAGCATGCCATAATTTTAAAAAATCCCATTCTCACTGACATAGCTGAAAAAAAAATCATTCCTTATTAATTGTAACATCTAATCCACCCTCTAAACATGCACAGATTAAAAGAAAGCATTTAGAATGTAATGCTTCTCTTTTCAATCAGAGTTTCTAGGGGGTTAAATTTCATTAATTCTGGTTCTGTTATTTCACTTTTAAGGACATACTCTCATATTACTGGCATGCTGTTAGGCTGAAACACTGAGATACTGAACAATTCTGGTATCATCAACCCACTTGAATGTTTCTTTTTATGACAGGAAATGATAGAATCTCCTTTAGAGCTCTCTCAAGTCAAACTGACCCAATTTTACTAAGTGATGATGCTCTTGAACTTTGGATGGTTTCTGCTGATAGCAAATTTCCACACTCCCGTGCTGTTTACATACTAAGCCCACCAACCTAGATCACAAACAGAGCTGTGCAGAACACAGCAGTTTTCAGGGGGTTCCCAAAAATTAGAAATGGGCACAAGCCATGAAGTTTGAATCAGTAGGCAGATCTTAAGCCAATCTTCCCCGATTTTCAGGAGTGAACAGACTCAGATCTACAGGTCCAATTCTGCCTACGCCAGAGATCAGTCTGAGTTGCAAACTTCAGTTCTGGATTCGAGCTTCTTGTTTGTCACACTTCATAGTTTGGGCTCATGTCTAGTGTGACTTTTTTTTTCCCTCCAATTTTAGTTCATGTAATTTATTGCAGCCTCAATTTAGCTTTGAGCCTGAATGCAAACTTAGTTGCTATTGTCACATTTCACCTGGTCTCACAGTGAAATGGCAGATTTTATTATTTTGATGCAAATCTTCAAGTTACACCGATTTCCCTAAAAGCCAGGCCTAGGTTTACGCATATGATTTGTGAAAGAAAAGCTATATAGAGGGTCTTTATAATGTTCATTAATAAATTAATAAGCTTCCAAGAGAAACATAAAGGGTAGCCAACTATTAGTGTGTGCATATATCCTACCTTTTCTGTATGTGAACTGCCCATATACTGCATATAGAAGGGAAGCCGATATAAAGCTCTGGTCATGCTTAGAGGCACTTGACATTAGCAGAATTTCAGGATACAGTACAATGCAAATAGAAGTCTGTATCTGAATTTCAGTTTAATCGTTACTTTATTTATATAAAATATGACCAATTACAGTTATGTTCCAGGCAGACAGGGAAATTAGACAAAAAACATTAAATACTCTTTCTGGAAGGCTCCAGTGTAACACTACTTTATTTCTTAGAGCTCAAAATGTTTACACACAAGAAAGCAAAACCAGAGAGACAAAACAGGCTGCTCCCTAAAAGAGAGAGACACAAAACTCACTCCACTTTAATCTAGGCTGGCTCTCTGCAGACTGATTGTTCCAACCTCAGATCTTACACTTCCCTAACAAATTTAAAGTGATAGCTTGCAATTATGACAGTTTTCAATACATCACAATTACAAATGCCTCAGGCCACACACAGAATATTTTAAAACAATATTAAATTTTCAGTGACCAAAGTGAGTACAAAGAAAAGCCTACAGTCAGGGTCAGTTACCTAGCCACCACTCAACCCTGCTTCAGGCAAAGCCCTTGGGAAAAGATAGGGGCCTTTTCCCATGCTCTTAAGTGACCAGACTTGAATGTGAAAGCTCTGCCTTTAGCCCTTAGAATTTCAAAGGTAGGGGGAACGACTATTAGTAGGAGCACATCACCTGACCCCAGCAGTCAGAGCAGTACCTAGAGAAGGAAGGTTGTGACTATAGTTGGGTAGATCTAATGCAATGCAGGAGACAGAGCTTTCTTGGAAATCAGTCAGACTGTGGAGCAAAATCCCCCAGCAACTAAGGGCCTTCAGAAGCCTCATGGCCTTCTGCTCCAAGTGGAAAGCACACCTCTTTGGCCTTCCTTCTCTAATATAAACACAGAGCAGCATGGACATTACAAACCTCAACCAAGCCTTATGCAAATAACATACACCACCACACACACAATTCCCTCCTCGCTTGTTAAGGAGTGGGCTGTGGCAGTCTTGCCGAAGGGTCAGGACAGGAAGCTTACCTAATGGTTGGAACAGGCATGACTAGGCGTACTGTCCAGAATCCAAATCAGGAGCCGAGTTACCAAGTCCAGGGAGCGAGCTGAGTCAAGAGCCAGGAAGCAGGAGCCAAGCGTCAGAGCCAGGATCAGAAGCCAAATATCAAGTCCAGGGAGTGAGCCGGAGCGGAGCCCATGAGTCAGAAGTCAGAATATCAATCAGAGCAAAGGCAGGAGCAGCAACCAAGAACCAGGAGCAAGGAAGGGGAGACCAGGAGCAGGAACCAGAATCAGAGACAGGAACAAGGAGAGAGCTAAGAACAGGACCAGAAATACAGCTGCAGGCATGGAACACTCCTGAACAGCCAGACCCCCAGGTCTGCTGTAGGATTTAAGAATGTGCCGGCTGGAGTCTTCAGCCAATCAGAAGGTCAGGTTCACTAACTGAATCACCTGGGGGCAATGAACTGTGTCTGGGTTCAGTTGGGGGTCCTTGACACTGCGGAGAAGATGAGAGAGAACATGTGACAAATGTTAGTCATGTCATTTAATTCACTACTGGAAGGTGCTCCGGTACTTTGGTGATGAGGGCAGGATAAGAACTTATATGGAATGGTAGAAGAGATGTATCTAAAAGAATCAGCAGAGATGATTGTTTTCCAACATTAGCAAAGCTTCAACCAATGCGCCCTTCATGCTGTACCAGAGTCTAAAGCCCAATTGAAAAGCAATTGTTTTTCACCCCAACCTTCTCAATAAATGTTCCTGAAAGATGAGGCCTGAGTAGATAATTAACTGATGATATGGCCAGCATGTAGAGATGGTTTCTTCAGCAGGGACCCCACAACTGTTCATTAGTTGGAAGTTAGCTGGTCCTCGTGTAGGAAGACACTATACAACCTCGTTCAGCATAAGACCATAATACTGCACTCACTTGAGCTTACTATCTGTGATAGGCATGCAGCCAGCCTACAGGCAATGTTCCTCCAGCTCATCCCAGGCCTCAGACAGGAGCTAAAATGCAACCAAAGAAACTATTGCATATTTTACCCCATCAGACACAGATATGCCACCATGCATAGGGCTAATTTGACATGAATCTGATCACTTTTATCCACAAACCGGATTAAAAAACCTCAAGAGGGAAAAATCCAAATATTTCTGAACAGATGCAACACAGTTCCCCAAGCTGTTGGCCACCTGGACCATTCCACGAAGGAGGTCTTTACAGATTTAACGGAGGAGAAAAATCTTGCCTCGTTAGGCTTTAAATTCTTTGCATTCCGTTGTGCACTTGTTAGTTTTTGCCATTACCATTAGTGTAATCACTTCAACAGCGGATATGCTCCAGTAGCAAAGGTATTAGCAGGTAAAAGAAGAGGAATGAGTTTGACCTCACTGATGTATAGAAAAAGCCAGAAAGAGTGAGGGATGGATAAATATGTATAACTAAGTATTAAAATGGAACGTGATAGCTCTTTACCATACTGTTGAGGAATCAGTAGAGATGGAGTTATGTGCATTTTCTGTCTGCCAGACATGAAATTTTAGGCCTAGATCAGCAACACTACATGCAAGTGTGGGGAAAAAAAAAAAAAAAAAAAAAAAAAAAGACATGAAAGTGCCCAAACAAATCATTCTATGGAGTCACTTTCTGTATCCTGTTTGAATGTGACAACAAAGTTATTAAAGCATAGATAATAAGAGAGTTTGCTCACCAGATGGGTTCAAGTACAACCCCCCAGGCCTCTCTCCCTCATCTTCCCCCCCCCCCCCCCCATTTTCCAAGTCCATGAGCCTGGAAAGACACACTATAGATAAATGGGGAAAGTTTTCAAATAATTAAACAAGAATAAATCGGTACATTTTTAGGCTTGATTTTCAGAAATAAGCATTTATCTCTAATCCTGCAATTTAGAACAGAAGGCATACTGATATTGATTTGATTGACGTGAATTCTACCTACAAAATATGCATGTATGGATGCATGTGCACAACACAAAGTTGTGAGCACAATCACTTGTTTGCACACAGTTGCCCACGTTGAACAAACAAGTGGACACATTTTGTCAATGTAATTACCTTTGGGTGCTCATGGGTGCACATTTTCCATGCAGAACTTAAGCAGAGAGTTTTAAAAAGTTGGTGCTGAACAGCTCTCCAGCTTGCTATATACAGAAATGCATAATTAAGGTCACAATAATACCCTCCCTCAGTCAGATGAAATGACACATATGTAGGGTCTTGTCAGGTTTCCCACGGTTAGGGTGCTACATTCATGGTTCTTAATTCAACAAATCTATTCTACTAGGCAGATCACAATATAGTAAGAATGACCTGTAGAATGTTTTTTCTAAACAATTTATATTTGGAGAAAGTAATGGTATCAAATGAGAAATAAGCTAATTCAGTTGAGAAATAATTCTCCTCCATTGACAAACATGAAAATATAATCAACCTAAATTCACCTCAAAATTAGGATGTGAATTCTAATTAGATCTGAACAAGCCTTAGCAGTCTCATTTCAGAGAGATTCATGCAGATATTTTCTTAGTTTCACACTCCCCCTGAATTTCCCTTTGTGTGAGTCAGCTTTGATCAAATCGGAAGCCTCCAGGTGAAATTCAGTGAAAACTGCCAAGTTTCACCAATGTGAAACCATGTAAAACTGCAAACTCTTCACTGGGCCATGAACCAGTTTCAACTGCAACGGTATATGAAACTTAGCAAACCTTTCCAGGAACTTGGTCTGAGTCTCAAATATGTCACAAAATCTTAAATGCTGGGCTGGTTTTGCATAGCTTTGCATTTCATTGTAAATAATGAACACAGCTGTAATTACTATTAAGTTTAAAAATTAAAGGAAAGATGGAACTGATGAAACAACCAAATAGGAAAGCATTTTATAAAGGCTAAAGGAAGTTGTGATTTCTGAGATTGCACCAGGATGGCCAGCAAAGCATTTTCCTTTGGAAAACATACCTTGAGGATAAGGGAAGAGTAAAGGATAAGAAATCAAAGGTCACTTGCAGGTCAATTAGTTGCTTTGAGTGAGCATGAGTTGGCTTAATTAGGCAAGGGTTGAATATGCACCAAATTGCATTCAAACCTGTTCCTCTGCTTCTCACCACAGGTTGCCAAGATGAATAGCACTGTCAATAAACTGACTAGGAGGACAGTAGTCTGGAAAATAGAGAGAGCAATGAATAAGAAACACAGAAGCAAAGAACCTCTGCCTGTCTTCTTCCATGGGGTTCAACTGGCAACACAACCTCATGGTCAATCAGAATGCTGGTTTTGCTTTGGATAGCATGGCACATATCACTGGGCTGCCATATGCTTTTTTTATTACATAAAACTTCTTGTCCCCAGATGGGTCCTAATTCAGACCTTACAACAATGTGCCACACAATTAATGTGCAAAAGCTGCATTGCTATGAGCCCAAATCCTGGATGTCCGTGACTCCACAACATCCTACATAGATAAACCCTACCATGAGCAAAAGAATCTCTACAAAACATGGGGCATCTTGTCAAAGAAGTATACATACTGAACTACACCAAGCATCCCCCTCGTCTTTGGAAATGCCACCTCTTCAAATCCAGCAATACTGGGCCTATAGGGTGGGGATTTCCAGGTTTTAGAGGAGCCCAGAGCAGGGCATAAGAGGCAGCTCTGGTGAGGCCCTTCCTGATTGTCTCCTTTTTCCACTTACCTACACAACGCTGAAAGAGCTTCAACTTTGCCCCTGGCATTGGTAAACACCTGAAGGGAGGGAATCTTTTGGCCTGACAGTATGTGTACTGACATATATATACACACATGTGTAACAAGAGAGTAATACGTTATCCACTTTGAGCTAAATCCTGCCCTCACTCACATCCATGTAACGCCATAGATTATGACTGGGTCGCAGAAGTGTTGAGAGCAAGTTTGTCCCTTGGGTTTCTTTAAGGACCAACCTTCTAATCTAATCTGTTTCTGTTTATCTAGAGCAGGCTTTGCCAGAATCCAAGCATGGCTTGGAGATAGGGTATATGGTAAGATTCAGCTCATTTGCAGTGTTGCTTGTTGGCGTCAAACACCAACAAAGGCCCATTTCTGCATGTGGCTCTGTTGATTAGTAAGCCAAGCTATCTGGAAATACCCAGCACCCTATGATTCACACAAGGGGCAGAAAGCTAGGGGTGCTGGTTCTGCAGTAGGTGGACATGTACAAAGGAGAGACAGGCTTCAGTAATAGACACCAGGAATTACTCCACGTCCATCCTGCCTGGATCAGATCCGTGCCCCAGTTAAACTTTAACCCACTACTGCCTCCTGTCTCCAGTCCAGCACTGGAGTTTTGCTGGCATAGCTGGGTGTGTGTGTGTGTGGTTTTTTCACACCCCTGACCAATATACCTGTGCTGACAAAACTTTGTCATGTAGACCTGGCTTCACTATACCTTACCCAGCCACTTCCTACCCCTAAACACTGTATTGTTCTCCCTATAAACAAGAACATACAATTGGAAATGCAGCTAAACAATGGCTAGATCTTTTAATTTAGTTAAAAGTATGTATTAATTGTATTTATTTTTACCAGTTTGGCAATAGATTTAAAAAAAAATTATTAAAATAATGGGTCTTTCGATCATTCATTAGCTCCCAGGAAGAAAAGTCAAGGCTTTTGCATTAAGCATTGCTCAGGTGCAATTGGGCCTGTCATCGGATAATTTTATTTTTATTGTGTAGCCTCTCACCTTGACCCAGCTTTAAGCACCCCTCATCATTGTCACTGCCAGAACAAGTTATGTCACTATCTGTAACCATAGCAGCAGCAGCAGAAGAAAACAATAGCATTGTCTGGATGAAATGTCTCCATCATCGGTTAGTACTGAGCACTGAAATGTTACCATAAAGAAAAGCCTGGGAAAGGAGAGTAGATTTATATTTGTTATAGCAGCCACAGCTCAGATGGGGACAGGGAGGAGGGGAACTTGGAGCAAGGCAGTTCACCTTCCTAAAATGAAAGAAAGAAAGAAAAAACTCCTTGGTTAACTATTTACTACTTGAGCCATATTAATATTAATTAACAATTAGAGTACTGGCTAGTTCCCAGGTAAGTAGCACCAGGGAGTGATATGTTTTTAAAGTTGTGGATTCATTTCACAGGCCAAGATGTTAAGGGATTTTCCCATGCTACTAGTGTTTCCACTTTCTTTAAAGCAGTCTTCTTCCACAGAAAAGGCTGCCATTCTTAATATAACAAATCTCTTCCAATGGCCTTTTGGAAGGCCAGAAATATCAGACTCCGAGCCACTGGTAAAAAGTAGGAAGAACATCGGTTGAGCCTAGCTGGTCACTATCAATCTCTTTACTTGCCGGACTGTATTCTAAACAGCTATATTAACATACGAGCGACACAACCAACACATTTTTACAGTATGTCTAAACTAAATTATTCAACCATTTTTAAAAACCATCTCCCTAGCTCCAGTCATATATATTGTTCATATATATTAATGATGGCTCTTATGTTAAATTGACAAGACCTGCCTTTGAATGTCATTCATCAAGTCATCCACCCTTTGTGGCATGAGCAGATCCACTGCATATTCTACTTTGTGTCCCTTTTATTTTATTTATGTTTCCTGGTACTCTTATGATCAAATTCTGTCCTCAGATATACACATGTAGCTCCCAGTGAATGCAACACTGTCATTACATCAGAGTCATTCCTTAGGTCAGAGCATTCTTTCTTGAGTGTCTGCGAAGTGCCTAGTATATAGAAAATGCTGCTGTTAATAAATAACAATAGCCATAAAACTTGAGTAACCTCATTGACTCCAGATGCAAGCAGATTTGGCTCTACATGAATTGTGCATTCCTGTCAGAGGCACAATTTAGTCACTGTTTTGCAGAAAGTTAACTGTATGTGATTAACACAGTAAACAACATTCTCAGTTTAAAAAAAAAAAAGAGTCATTTGTGGAAATTCTTATGTCATTGCTATCATGGGTGGATCAGTCAACCACCCACTTCATTGGAAATAGAGCCATCTCTTCCCAAAATCAGGTTCTAAGATTTACAGTGCAGTTCTCAAACAAAGGAGATTTTGACTTCTATCATCCTGGTTTGCATTTACATCCTGTTTGGCCTTATTTAAAGGCAAAAACATCTGACAACTATTCCATGGCTAAGAAGGTAGAGCAGGATTTTATACTGTATCTATTTTATGTCCCACTCCCCAAAGTATCTATAGAACTCTGCTGATTTGCCAACCATAATAAAAGTGATATTACGTCTACACAGCTCTTCCTGTTTTAAGCAATAATAGCTTGGTTTTCTCCTGCAGTAAAACAAAAATCTTTGCCAAGGCTCAAGTTTTCCCATATTGATCCAAGGAAGACTAGGACCGTCGCCTACTGTCACTAAGACCAGAAACTGACTTCAACAAATAGATGCCCAGTTGAGTCAAGACAAAGCCACCACTAACCTGCCAGAGATCAAAGCAGCTTGGTAAAGCCCAGGAGGACAGCAGAATAGGGCAAGAGGTTCAGAGGGGAAGATGATGTTAGAGCAATAGCAGATGGTTCACAAAGTTTTCCCCGCCCCACTCAATTCTAGTCAAAACTACCCTGGGTTCTGCTCCCACAAATTCAGTAGCATCTTAATCATGAGGCAGTTGAGTTAAACATTCTTCCACTTTCTATTGCTGTTGCTTTTATGGCTTCTTGGTAAGGGAGCTGTCCAGCAAGAAAACAATCACCAACAGAACTCACTGGCAACAATTGACCTGTGTTTAGTGCTAATCTGAGAGGAGCAAAGGTAACATTACAAAATCCTACCATCCAGGGCTCATTGCCACATACCTATGAATCAGTGAAAAACTAAAGACATTCTCTCTCTTTATCTTCAAAGGTTCATGATTGTTATGTTTTATTTCTTTATATATTTTTGCAGCTGACAACCCACATACCGCGTACCCAGAGAAGGTTAATTGCTGTCCAAGCTTATTTGCTCTGAGTCACAATTAAAGTAGCTCAAGCTTGGAAATTCACCCGAGCACATCTTCAGACACCCTACAACTATTATTTTACTTATATAGTGCCAAATGGGCTATAAGAAAGAGCACAAGAACCCTTGCTTCAATTAGCTTACAAAACGTAAGGGGCTGATCCGAAGCTCATTGAAGTCAATGGGAGTCTTTTCATTTTCTTCAGTGGGCATAGGATCAGGCCCTGAGTAGGTAGTGTATGGATGAAAGAAGAAGGATGAGAGGAAGAAAAATGAAATAAAAGCTACTTACTGAGATGGGAAGCACATGGCTGGTGAATTCCACATTTCTTGTCTTCTATTTTCCCAGCACTTCTTTGATGGGGCATGAGAGCCTTAAGGGATTCTGGAAGAGATGTATTATAAGGAGGCACCTGAAACGGGTGATGTTGGAGTCACAGAGAAGGCTTCTGGGGCAGAAGGCTGCAGGCACAGAAACCAAAGTGGGAGGAGGAGGTCAGCCTGGAAGCGGTGCATCAACCACAGGATTCCATAGGACACTAACTCAACCAACCAGCGCTCAGTGATACTGGGATGGAACATTAAGGCCTCTTTATTGTGGCCTTTATGTTCATTCTCTTCCACTGAAGCCCAGGTTGTCCCCCTCTCTTCGTTTTGGTCAATTGGAAGGTCTATTCTCAGCTCTGCAATCAGGAAAGCTTTCAGTCTTAGTTTTGAAGAAAGTATTTTATACTTTACACAGGAGTGGATACTTGTGAGACCCAAAGACCTCTTGATGGCAGTGGGCAGAGGAGTACACAGGGGTGCAGGGATCCCCTGGGCTCACCAAAAGAATGCCATGTAAGGTCTCTAATGAAAGCCTGTGGCACACTGGTTATCATAATCATTGCAAGATGTATACACAGAAAATATGTGAGGTGTTATGTATATATACTAAAAATTATGTTCTATAGGCCTTCTAGTTAAAGACAGTTGACTCAGAGGCAGTGTACCTTGAGACAGACTTCTCCAGACAGGAGATAGGAGCCACTTATTTCCCTGGTGGGCCATCGTGTATTGTGTGTCTTACAATGGATGTCTGTAAGCATACTGAATCAATTACTAGTGAAGAATTTGCAGAGATGTCAGAAGGAAACTGATGGGAAGAGGTAAAGAACAAGGGGTGACCCTCTTGTCAGGGGAAGATCAAGGGTCTGGTCTATCTGGGGTACAGATGAACCCCAGGTATCATTCAATTTGTGAAGACAGGTGGCTAGCGGGTTTAATCTCAGGAAAAGGGGAACTTCAGCTATCTTGGTTGAAAACTCTGGGAAAAGGACTTGGGGTAAACTATCTTTTAGGAGACTGGGGAAATGTCTTGTGAGTTGAGTTTAGGCTCTAGAAAGTGTGTCACGGTTTTATTTTATATATCCCCATTTGTTTCCAATATTCTCACTTTGGATCATTAGAATCTCTGGTCTTTGATAATAAACTTACTCTTGTTTTCACTATACATACACCTCAGGGCGGTGTGTGAAGCAGAGTGGTGATGCTGAGTTAACACTAGTAAGAGGGGGGATACTATTCCTTTCAGATTAGGGAGTCTGAGAGCTCTGTGAGCATTCAGTGGAACAGAGGCTGGGCTCTCCAGAGGGATGCTGGGAGATTAGGTGTGCCGATCGCTAACCTGTACAGAAAGAGCAAGGCCTATGGTGGCCTGAAGGCCACGCTTGTGTTGCCAGAGGCTGGTGGAGTCAGGGAGCTGCTACACAGCAGGCAGAGACAAGATTTCCCTCATACTTCATAGGTGGTAGCGAGGAGCCTCACGACCCTGGGTCCCCCCCGGGGAGAGTCACAGTGCTAAAATAAAGGATCATGGGAACTCCTTTCAAGCATCACTACAGCTCCTTTCCAGCACATTTAAAGAGGGGGAGAGAATAAAACCCATAATCCAGCAGGGCTGGCTATGTTCACATTCGTAAAATGATCAATGCTTCAGGCATCACCCACTGAGCAATTCACAGGCAATTGTGGAATTTAAAGCTACACCCTGCAAGAGGAACATTGGTTGGTAATCCAGTTTAACCAGCCTCCAAGCACTAAAGTCGTGGCCATCTTAGTTCACACACTACTCCTACTGACAGCAGGTGGAGCTGTGGATGCTGAAGGGGCAATATCACAGCAGAGGTTTATCTGGAATATCTGCAGTGGATTTGTGACTTATGTAACCAGCACAAACTACTAACAAACATAGGTGCCAACTTCTGTTGGCGCTCGACCCCCCTACACCCCCAGCCCCACTCTGGGACTCCACCCCTGCCCCACCCCGTCCTGACCTGCCCCCCCATTCCAATCCCTTCCCCCGCCTCCTCCCCTGAGCATGCCATGTTCCCTCTCCTCCTCCCTCCCTCCCAGAGCTTGTTACGCCGCAAAACAGCTGTTTTGCAGCGGCAAGCGCTGGGAGGTAGGCAGAGAAGCGGGGACGCAGTGCGCTCAGGGAGGAGGCGGAGGTGAGGTGGGGCATGGGGAGGGGAGTTTGGCTGCTGGTGGATGCAGAGCACCCACTAATTTTTCCCTGTGGGTGCACCAGGCCCAGAACACCCATGGAGTTGGCGCCTATGCTAACAAATTCAGTCTGAAAGGAAGATCACCCTGTTTTGATTAGAAATAAGGTAGATGGATAAACTCTGGCTACATTTAAATCATGTCCCATATGCACCGTAAGTGGGTTAGAAAATTCCACAGAACCAAATCAAATTCATTTAACCAACATGACATGTGATTTTACTCACAGTTTGCCAGATCTTAAAATGGCAAGATGGTGAGAAATGTGTTCCACTTTCAGCTGAGAAATAGAAAGAAAAAAAAACACCTGCACACACACTTTTTTCTCAGAAAGCGGTTCATTTCGCCTGAGAAGAAGAGCTGAGTTCCATCATGAAAGCACAGTTAGGGATTTCCACATTGCTGTTAAGTAGCAGCAGTGTGCTATGATAATCTGTACTAAAGGAGAAAACCTTTTGTTAGTAGAAGGAAACAGCATGGGGGGGGGGGGAAATTTGCCTTAAATTCCATGTGGATATAAAAAAAATGTATTGGTTTTGTTCAAAAAGTGCAATTGTAGAAGCCCATGCAGTACTAAGAGAGCAGGAAATCAGGCTTCCTTTTCTGTGCTGTCTTCTCAACCCACAAGCAGTTTCCTTAGCAAAATATTTTCAGAATATCACAGAACTCATAATGTAACCTACGACAGTAAATCTAAATTCTACGCAGCTCCACTACCTGTTAGGCATTAAGCTAATGTTAGGGTCTGTTCCTGTGTGGCTCTGGGTATTGGCAATTGAAGGCTCTCAGCACTGGGCAGTTTCTTGCACTGAGTACAGTTTCATTTCTATCTGCAGTTCTGCCAGTTACAACCAGGAAAAATATTTATGACATAACTGCAGGATTTGTTTACTCAAGAAGCTTCAACTCAGCACCTGGATTTCGCTCACATCCCGTTTTTTTTCTTATGCACAGTTTTGTAGCTGGCTTGACAGAGACACAAGTAGGTCAAGTGACTTGCCCAAGGTTAGAAAGGAAGCCCAGGTCGGACAAGATTTAGAAGATCCCAGGATCCTTTTGGTTCCTATTTGCTATTATCCAGACCACATGGTGTGCCTCAAGGACAGTTTAAGAGTGTGCTCGGTGAAGTCATTGCTGGATTATTTCCAGTGACAAACATTAGCTGCTCACCATGCTCTCTCTTGGCAGCAATATTCATCTGAATTACTGTCTGCTCTCAGTTACACTGGTGTAAATCCATAGCAGTGCCGCTAAACGCAAGGGGAGAAAATCTGTCGTAAGATTCACCTGTTCAACTTCATTGATTTCAATAGTTTCATGATTGTAAATAAGGGCAATATAGGATCTACTTGAATGACTTCAGATTTACATGGGATTAACTGAGTGCCCATAGTTTTTCTGACATCACCTGGAAAGCATCCTAGTCAAATAATTTATATTCCTGTCATCTGAGTAACTCATTGGCAGTGCATTGAACTGCCTTACCGAAATGGCTACAGATATTTGCTTTGCATTAGTGATCTCCTTCTCCATGGGGAACACATTGAAGAGGAAGTAGGCTTCATTGCTATTGGTTAGTAAAGTGCTTTGAGAAAGTGCCATAGAATTGAAAAATGCGCTATATAATATGGCACAAATTCACCAAAGTGCTTTAGGCACATGCATAACTTAAAGCACATAAGCAGTGCATTGACTTAAATGGGACCTAGGCACATGCGTAAGTACCTTGCTGAATCAGGGCTGAAATATTTATCACAGAATTGAATCTTCTGCAGCAGAAAACAGCAGCCATCACAATTCTAATTTAGGGGGAGATATCAAGTACAAAGCAAACCCAGGAATATTATCCATTTGAAACTATAGGTGGAATATTTTATGGGAGTGGCAAAATATAATTATCCAGGGTGAAAATCCTGCCTCCCTTGAAGTCAATGGTAAAACTCCCATTAACTTCACGGGAGGGCCAAGATATTATCCCCAATCTTTAATGATCATGAATGGTCAGAAGATTGGTTTCATTCTGAAAATTGGGGTGGGAGGGAAATACTTTGGTGCTTCCTTTTGTTGAGGATTGTTTTTCATTTAACTGAGCCTGAAGACATAATTGACTCAAATGTACGATTTTTTGTAATAACCACACGGTTAAACACATCATAGGGAAAATGAGAATGACCCGCTTTGTGTGGTGGTCTTTGCTGCTGCCATTCATCTACTTACGTCTTTGGTATACCACTGGATTTCATTTTTCTGCCATGCTCTTTCCAGGAATGGTCTTACAGCCCATTCAGAAATCAACCTCTCCCTGCCTCTTAGAAACCTTTGACTCATTTCCCCATCCATGTTGATACATTTTTGGCAAAATGTATGTGGAATGTAAACTGTGGTGATCTTGGAACAGTTCTGGTTTGAATGTCTCTATTAATCATTTGGCCCCTAAGACCTAGGCCAAAATTCTCAAATCCAGATAGCTAAAGTTGGGCTCCTAAAGCCAGACATAGTGCTAAATAATAGCTAAAGCTAAATAAAAGGCCTCATTTGCAAAGGTGCTGAGCTCCTGCTGCTCTCATTGACTTCAGTTGGCTTTGTTGGCATTTCAACACCAAATCAGGGTAACTATTTAGGTGCCTAAATCTGGATTTAGGAGCCTAATTTTGGGTCCCAAATTTAATTTTTTTTTTTTTTGGCCTTAATGAATTTTAAATCGGAGAGGAAAAGAGAGAGAGCTGTCAAAAAATAGATATTTAGCAGTTTGCCCTATTCTTTCAGCTGAAGTGATTAGCATTTAATATCTTTGATGATCACTTGCTGAAAGTTTGTCATGTTACCTGCATCCTATGTTATCCTATATACATAAGGTGCACAAATTGTATTTCTCTGCATGGCGGAATACACTTTGAATTTATATCCTCATTCTTTCTGAACTCATTAGCAGCTGAAGTCAGTGACATCTGTACAAATTAGCACCTGGCCTCTCTTCTTAACTAAGAGGAAATGTACCAGGTGTTCATTTAGTAAATCGATTTCCATGATAAAGTCAAGGATATTAAAAAGAGAAAGAGATTACAGAGAACTGGTCTCTCACAGGAGCAGACAGAATGGCAGACAGCCATTGTTCCAAAGACGGCATCAGCACTGAGAATCAGATGACTAAGCTCCTGATAATGAATGAAATATTTTTACTAAGCTGAAGAAATTCTGGCACCAACCATAGGAGCTCAGAATACAAAAAGGGAGCAATCTGAAGGGCGTGTCTGAAGGACACCAACACAACCTTTTCCTTACAGGAAATTCCAGTGCCCAGAAGGGAAGAGACTGGTGATGGTGCGGGAATGCAATCTTAGGTTAATATGGACTCAATGAGAACAAATGAGAGTAGACACTTTCTGCTTGACCAATGTAATAAAAACTAATTGTTCATATGTTAGACTCTCTGCTGGCTGGTGAAAGTCTATTCTAAAGGACTGAAGATGGAAATGGAGATTAAAGATTAGTCAAGTCTGCTGAAGCATCCACCAAAAGCATTGTCTTTTCAGATATTCTCCCACCTTGACTTGCAGAACAAACCAAAAGGAGACAAAGAGAAAGCAATAGGAAATGCACACCAAGAGTGGGGGGAAGGATGCAAGTTCCACGTTCAAGTCTTCTCCAAACTCCATCACTTTTGTGTTTAGTTTGGCAGATGTCCACTAGGGCTATCTCCTTGCTTTCACTGTGATCAGAGGACATGCAATAAGAAGATACCAACAACCCAAATGAGCTTATTGCTTGGAGCATGGGGGACAAGAGGAGTTCTTGGACTGAGTTCATGTCTGCTATAACACCAATGAACACACGCCATGCAACCACACTGGAAGCCTGGGACAGTAACATCTGTTCAATCTCACAAAAAGGGGATGTTGACAAGTATGTGGAAATTCAAACACCTCTGATTAGGAAGCAGTTATGGTTGCAAATATTCTGACTCTAGTGGGAAAACTTTAGCAAAGAGGAAGAGCTTGAAACATGACCTGAAGGGCACTGAACTATAACTAAGGCTTTGTCTACACTACAAAGTTGTGCTGACAAAAGTTATGCCGCTTTAATTAAACTGCTGTTGTATGTCCACACTATTTTCCTTGTGTCAGCAGAGCGCACTGGCACTAGCAGCTCTTGCATCGACACAGAGAGCAGTGCACTGTGGGTAGCTATTGTACTGTGCAATTGGCTGTAGGGTGCTTTGGGAAGGGTTTGCAATGCCTCATAGGGTAGGTACAACATCACATGATGCAGGTTTCTCAATCAGGTTCCGTGGTCATCACTAGATTGCCAGCTGCTTTTCAACTGAAGTGTGGGAGAATGGAGGGAAGGTGTGTGACAGGGATGGCGGGGGAGAGAGAGAGAGAACGTGTTGGGGAAGTGTGTGTGTTGTGGGAGAGTGAGTGTGTCGTCATGCTGTCTCTCTAAGTTCAGACAGCAGCCTGACTAACCAATCCTGAGGCAGTCCCTGGCTCTTCACAGCACAACAGTCTCTCCTCCCATACCTCTCACAGCAGCAGCCGGCCCTGCCTGCCTGCCAATTTCACATGAATGGTTCTGTGATTCCATCCGAGTTCCTGCACAGCCTCCTCAGCTACTGGGGACAGCATCAATGTCAAAGCTTCCTGGAGCTTTGAAAGGGGAGGCGCACTTGCCTGCAGGGCGGCCAAGTTGAAAACAGCGAACAGAGCAGTCACGAGCAGGCATTGTGGGATACTGGGGGAGGCCAGTTCTGGCGATATAACGAACGGCAGCATCTACACTAATGTTTTGTCACTTTAACTTTGCTGCAAAAAGCTTTACGCCTCTCATCAAGATAGTTTTGTTTTGCCAGCAAAACAGCAGAGTTTTGCCACCCAAGGTAGCTTTGTAGTGTGAGCACCTCCACGGTTTTGTCGGCAAATGCTGCCTTTTGCCAACAAAACTGTGTAAGGTAGACGAGGCCTTAGCCTCGTCTCTTCTGGAAGTTGGGTCCAAAGCCAGATCTCCTTGATCAAGAATATCTTATCTCCTGTTCTTGCATGCTTTTCCCTGGGTTGTGCAATTTACAATGCTAACTCAGATGGTTGTTTTCTGAATCACGTACTGAGGTGAATAACCTGAAAAGCACAGCAGCTGCAGAAAGTTGTTTTTGTTTTTCAGTAGAACAATCCATGTGGCTAGATTAGGAGTCAATCCAGAATCCTGAAGGTGACATAAAAACTTGGAACAAGTGTATCTAACTGATTACATTAAAAAGGGACCTGCATTCTTCTCACAGACCAAACTAGAATCACACTGAACACACTTACATAGGATCTGATTCCAGCTTTGATCTTGCACTGGTTTTAAACCAGTGTAACTTCTTTATTAACTTTCGTTTATGTCAGTGTAAACAAGATCAGCATCAGACCCCCTGATGTCAAACCGGTGCCAATTTCCTATTCAACCAGTTCTCCCTATACTAAAGATTTTATAAACAGGAAACTCAATGTAAAGTCAGCGTTCTTACACTAAATTCCAGAGCCAAAGTCCAAGGCTGCTGTGGAGACACGGCATCTATAAAACCTTCATTAATTCTTCCACGAAGCTTTGAAGCGCCGCTGTGCAACTATTAGCTGATCTTATTTAACAAACAGTGATGCAGGTGCCGCGTGTTTGTGACTGAGCAGGTGATGATTTTCTCTCTGCTGCCACCAGTCAAGGACTTTCAGCTTTCAGGCTGACTTTAGGCCCAAGAGGTCAGCGTGTAGGTGTTCTGAGGCCCAGGCTGTAGTGGGGGAAAGGGTAACATTATCTGCATTGATTTCTAGTTCAAAGAGCTATTTTTCTTTCACACTTTGAAAAGGAAAGACTATCAGATTGTCTCGCAGCCAGGTAATGGTGTGGTTTGTTTTATTTCATTGTATTTTGTGTCCAGGGAGACTAACATGATTGTTGTGTTTAACTACAGGAATAGGAAGCTATTCAGGTTTTATTTCCCTCTCTGAGGCCCAGAGCCAAAGCCCATTAACGGGCGTGTTTCCAAGGACTTCAATGGGCTTTGGATCAGGCCCTTAGGGACAAATTGTACCCACAGATCATGCGAGTTGTATACATGTGCCTTCTATGTAACAATAAGTTCAACGAGGGATTCTGAACACCCCAGAGTTCAGGTACAATTGGATTTAGGGGTTTGGCTTGTCCAATGATAAAAGAGAGAGGCCACTAGCAAATTTGAATCTGGATCCCAGTTTGGATTTTGAGCAGCCCAGATTTTGAAGATATTCACATCCAGGGTGTTGCTTATGTGCGTATCTGTGGGCAAAACTGGGCACTGAATGTGTTAAGTTTAATAAAACCCTAACTATCCAGAGTAGGGCAGACACCCAAAATGAAATGATACCTAAAATGTTCACATAAATGATGTGATAAAGCAGCAACTTTTGACCTCAGCACTCAATGTGACCTGATCTTGAGCATCAACTTCAAAGTCTGTTGGCCACTCAGACTATAAACAGCCAGCTGAGCTAACTGCTCTTCTCAGAAGCCCCTCACAACTGTTAAATCCATTTCTGGTCTAATGGGGTTCTTACACAACATTGTCAGATTTCAGCTCTGATTCTCTGCTCTCTTAAGGGCCACAGGACTGATGCAAGGCCAGAGCTGCAGGGACCTGGCAGCCTCTTCTTCCTCCAGCATTCTTGGTTGTTGCTACTTCAGAATCATTCAGGTTTGGATATCTTATCTCCTAGAGCTGGAAGGGACCTTGAAAGATCATCAAGTCCAGCCCCCTGCCTTCAGTAGCAGGACCAAGTACTGATTTTGCCCCAGATCCCTAAGTGGCCCCCTCAAGGATTGAACTCATAACCCTGGGTTTAGCAGGCCAATGCTCAAACCACTGAGCTATCCCTCCCACCCCACTATCACTAAGGCCACTCTGTTTAGAAGCCAAAACGGTAAGGCCGAACAGAGATAGTAGGGAAGTAATTAGTAGCAGTAAATGACCGTACATTTGCAAATGGCTGTGACATTCTCTCTCATACTCCTCCCCACCCACCGCCAACAAAAAAACTAAGGGACAAATTCTGCTCTAAATGAATACCCAGACAACCTCATTAACACAAATAGGGTTGCACAAGGTGTAAATCAGAACAGAATTGGGCTTTAAGAACCTTATGCTGCACACACTGCCTATATGGAATTCCCATTGGCTTCACTGGGAGCTGTGGGCACTCAGCTACTCTGAAAACCAGGCCACTGTTGCATGAACCTAAATATGGATATTGGCAACTATGTTAAGTGCTTTAATTTCTCAGTCTCCGCTTCCTCATCTGTAAAATGGGGATTAAAAATACCTTTCTGAAATACCTCGCCAGGGAGGCATGCATAACTGGTTAATGTTTGTGTAACATTTACAAGACGTTAAATTCATTATCAGGATTCAGATCCCGTACCTGGAATAATTTAAAGCAGCAAGAGAATCAGTGACTTCCCATGTGTATGCTGCGATCCCTAAGGAACTGGGATGAGTGAACTTGATTTTGTGTCATTTTGAGTACTCAGACTTCATGGTTTGGAATCCTTGATTCAGATGCTTTTGGTTTTGTGTTCTGTTTAGGAGCAACTGTAACTGGACCAGAGAGCCAAGAAGTGGGCTGTAGTCCACAAAAGCTTATGCTCTAATAAATTTGTTAGTCTCTAAGGTGCCACAAGTACTCCTGTTCTTTTTTCAGAGGGAAATGCTTACCTTTCAATAGACATTTTCCAACCAGCTTTAGTGACGAGCATCTTAAAAGAACTGAGATAGACAGAGAGAAGCATTTGATAAATACAATCCATCTACTGCACAAAGGACATCCACTTGTCACCAGTCCATCTTATATGGGGGTTTCTATCTCCAGTGCACTGTACAACCTTCACTTTCAATAGAAAGACTTTGTTTAGATGAATTAGCTTTGCTAGTACGTCATTTAAATCCTTCCCCCCCCCACCACCTTTGCATCGCTTAAAACATTGTAAAAAATTAAACAAGGGAACAATTAATTATGCAAAAGTGGTTGGAAAAAAAAAAACTTTCAGCTAGGGAGGGGAAATTTTAAAAAACAGTTCTAGGGGCAGATCCTCTGCTAGTGTAAAATCATCACAGTGCAACCCACTGGTCAGCATGTATTATGTGTCCCCTGCCTCTGTGCCTGGTCTGCAAAGGCGAGGTGTCTATTACAATTCCAGCAAGGGAGCTCTAGCTCAAGCTATAGCAGCTCATGCTTTTAGCTCCGGACATCCCTCGTCCAATCCCTGATGCACTGGCCAAGATGGCAGCCATTACAAAAGCTCTATTGACTTTAATTTACATCAGTTACGCATCTGCCCTTTCACAGAACTCACTCAGTCCAACATGAAGTCTACAGGGCTGTGGATTATCATCCCCTGCCAAAGCTAGCTCCAGAGCATGGAACGATCAGAATGATCTCCATATAAAGGAAGCCTAGGATACACGTTCACACCAGGAACTGTTTGGAAAGAGACCAGTCACGTTTTCCAAATGCCATGTAAACCATCCCCCAGCCTTGCAAAACATATTTAGTGAAAGAGGCACCAGCTAAACTAATCACACGCGCCCCTTGGCGGCACAGGTAGATAAGATAAGGACTTTCTTTTTTATTGTCACTGGCTCTCTGAAGCAGTGACAACCTATCAGAACTTGCTTGTCCTCTTGTTAAACATGAGATAAACGTGTCGAGAAAGAACACCCAGCACGTCACTATTATTAACTTTGGTAGGAGCAATAACAGCCCCACCCCAAAATTAGAAAAATGTACTTGCATTTTGCCCTGGTGTCTGCTGCTTGACAGCTGATTTCAAAGATTGTGATCATTACAACCACGGAAGAAATAATAAGTCTAGAAAGGGAGGGAGATAATAGAAGTTAGCCTCTGGGCACAACTGTCAATGGAGCATTGGGAGGTGGTGGGGAGGGAGGGATGTGTGCCCCTCAAATTTTTCTAATCTGCATCAAGACCACCTATCTAGTTAGACTAGACCTCTGGTGTTGTACTTTTTAAATAGGAAGAGTACTTTTTCAGTACAGCCATCTGACCAATGGGCTACCTTTTCCCATTTTGCCTTTATTGAATAAAATAAATAATGCAAGGATCTGCCATATTCAGGGCAGAGACCATCTGCTACTGTGTGTTTGTACAGCGCCTAGCATTCCTGGGTGATCCTCAGGCACTGCTGTATAAAAACATGACAAACAATCATTTCATTTACTCATAAAACCAGGAACGTGGCTGAGGCCGTGGCTGCAACTTCCTGTGCTCAGAAGATCACAACTTATTGGTGGGAAAAGGCAATGGAAGGAAAAGGGGAAGAATAAGAAGCAAGGGAAAACAGAGGAGCAAAAAAATAATACAAAGTCAGACTGATGTGAGAGGGAACCAGGGATGTAGGCAGATGAGTGTCTTTCAAAGATAGAGTGAATTATGGAGCAGGGTGGTATGTGTCGCCTCCCCACCAGTAAATTCTTTAAATGGCAGCTTGCAAGAATTTACATGACCAACCTCTGTGTGTCAGGGAGCTCTAGCCAACACTGTCCTTGGACTACCGGAGTGGGATAATATTGATACTGGGATGCCCGGCTCTAGATTAGATAGTGTAACAAAGCAGTTTATCTTCTCACCACCAAGTGTGGTTGCTGCCTCAGTTTCCCCCTTGCTAGCAAATTCCCTCCGCTAAATCACAAACTCTTCCCCTTCTAGGGTGTGCCTTCACTGTAGAGTTAACCCGGCTGACTGCCACCCAGGTTAGCCTACCCCAGCCCAGGTGCGAGCAGATACACTGCAAAGCCCTACCTGAGATATTCTGGTTCTGCGCTCCCCTCTGTGTGTCGCTAAGACTTCTGGGGGCCTGACCCATAGTCCTTTGTGCTGCAATAAGATGAGCTGCTCTAGTATTCTTCCCCAGTGAATTATGGGGAAACGTGTCTGTGTTTCTGGCACACAGTGAGAAGGCATTGGAGGACTATCAGCACTCGAGCGATATAGCCCGTGCCCTCACTGAAAAGTGCCTGGGTTACCAGCATGAGTGAAATTGGAACCTGGGTTTTAGCCCATGCCCTCAGCCATGCTAGCTAACCTGGGCTGAAAGCACCACTAAACTTGTATGACGTTTTCATATGTGGACAGAAGTGGAATTAGGGACAGCCCTTGTGTCAGAGCCTGAGCTAACTCTACAGTGAAGATATACCCTAACACAGTCCAATGCAGCCAAACAAATTCTGCTCTTGGTATTCCCTGGGTCACACATGCCCTGAGGGTGTCTGCCTGAGCCCTCACTTTGATGCAGTAAGGTGAAGTTGAGCTTCAGCCAACTCTATGGAAAGCACATGTCCAGTTCAGGTCTGAAGCCCACTGGGCTTCTTTGCCCAAAACCACATCTTTCAATTACTCTCAAAGCTCTGTGCCACCTCAAAAAGTCAAACAACTTCCCAGTATTACCAGCCTCAAATGGTCAAAAATCATGAGTCAGACCCTCCCAAAACCCAAGAGATATTTTTAAAAGGTTTAAATCATGTTTTCCTTGGTCCATCTTCTGCTTTTCAAACTCTCCCTGGCCCATCCCAAACATGTGTGACTACAATGTTGCCAATTCTTGCAAATGTATTGGAAATAATGAGATTTTGGCCCCTGCTGCCAGTGCTCTCTCTCGGGGACCCAGCCAAAATCAGATTAGGGCCCTATTGTTCTAGGCATCAGGGCCAGCCTTAGGGAAAATGGCCCTCTGGGTGAACTTTGTTTTTGGTGCCCTTAAGTACTGCTTCCCGTGCAGCAGGCAGAACAGCAGCAGGTGGAGAAGCGGTGGCGCTGCAGGTGTCGTGCTGCTGGAAGGGTGAAGAGGGGTCATGTGTGCCTGGCTCCCGCCCACAGCCCTCTTTATCCCCTCCCCTGCTTCCTGCGTGGGCACAGCCTTTCTGCAGTCTCTTGACCATGGGGGGAGGGATAGCTCAGTGGTTTGAACATTGGCCTGCTAAACCCAGGGTTGTGAGTTCAATCCTTGAGGGGGTCACTTAGGGATCTGGGGCAAAACCAGTACTTGGTCCTGCTAGTGAAGGCAGGGGGCTGGACTCAATGACCTTTCAGTTCTAGGAGATAGGATATCTTGGCCAGTCCATGAAGAGAAACACCACACACATTGAAAGCACATTACACTAGTATTTGTGAGACAGCAATGAAATGCTGGACACCAGTATTCTTGATTTCTCTTCTGGACTCTGGGGACAGATTGTGGTCTAGTGACTACACACAGCATAGCCAGACTAACGCTTCCTCTGTTTATGTCTTCTGTGGAGAATGAACTCTGGATAAAAAAGCATGAGCCTGTATCATAGGTCCAGATTCTCAAAGGTATTTAGGCCCCTAACTTGTAAGCATTAGAGGCTTAAATACTTTTGAGTATTTGAGCCCAATCTCATAACACAGGTGCAGTAGCAGATTTATAAACACCTATTGTGGCCTAGATGCTAAAGGGTGACAGAGCTACATTATGTTAGGGGTTTATAAATCTGCTACTTAAAGCTTACCATCAAGACCAAGATGCTAGCCTACCAAGCTTGTGTCCTCATAGGATCACAGGGTTGGAAGGGACCTCAGAAGATCTGGTCCAACCCCCTGCTCAAAGCAGGGCCAATTCCCAGACAGATTTTTGCCCCAGATCCCTAAGTGGCCCCCTCAAGGGTTGAACTCATAACCCCAGGTTTAGCAGGCCAATGCTCAAACCACTGAGCTATCCCGCCTTCCCCCACTCTCACGTATGGTGGGGAAACATGGACAACTTATGCTCATCAGGAGAAAAGGTTGAACAATTTCCACCTACGTTGTTTACACCACATACTCAACACCAAATGGCAGGATAAAGTCACCAACACAGAGGTTCTTCAAAGGGAAAATTTACCGACTGTGACAGCCCTGCTCAAGCAAAGATGACTGCACTGGCTGGGCCATCTGAGTAGTTTGGAAGATGGATGCCTACCCAAAGACATGCTATATGGGGAGCTATCAGAGGGAACAAGAACAGGGCATCCCAAGCTTCGCTATAAAGACACGGGGAACCGCAGCCACTGGGAGCTTTGGGCATCCTTGCCTGCGGCCAGTTAATGCAAACAAACTGTCTTGCGGCCCGCCAGCAGATTACCCTGACAGGCCACAAGTTGTCCACCACTGATCCTGACCAATTGGAAATCTTGGCAAGTGATCGTAACAAGTGGCGCCATCGTCTCCATCAGGGTATCGAAGTCCATGACAGGAGCTGGCTCCTACAGCTTGAGGAGAAAAGAGCCCGGAGGAAGCAAGCAGCTTCCAAGCAAGATACATAAATTTGCAATAACTGCCAAAGATCATGCAAATCTCGGATTGGCCTATTCGGTCACATGAGACATTGCAAACCATCTACATCATAGGACGCAATTCCCACTGTCTCTTGCAGATGAAAGGATACCAACACACTGCATTTGTGCTAAGAGATTGGGCCCAGATACTCAAATTTGCATGTAATTTGGCATACGCCTTCTGCAAGGGTGTACAGCAAAGATGAGCAGTGGCTTTGTGATATTAGAGACCTAGGTTTTATTCCGAGCCTTCTTCCTGAAACATTACCCTGGCCAAGCCCTCAGTTATCTGTGAATAAGAATTTCCCACCAAGGCAGCAGCATGAGATCTTGATTCATAGTAAGGCTTGTGACATATTAACAGCAACCAGTGAAAGAGCTGGGACTAGAACTCTCCGTGTCTAGCTTGTACGTCACTGCAACTTCCCCAAAGCTACAGGGTACTGCACTGGAGTATCACTCCCACATTACGCTTCCCCAAAATCAGGTGAAGGCTGGTGCTTTTCCTGAAGCAGGGGTCCAAAAATCCCATTAACTCACGAGACAGTCACAAGAGTGGACAACATTGGCATCACCTCCCAAGTTTCTTCTTGAGCCTCCCAGCTCTTTCAACAGCCACGACCCAGTTTCCTGCACATACTCGGACTGGAGACACTCATCCCTTGCTGGAGAGATCCACAGCTTGTTCCTTCTCTCCTCTCTCTATACTTCAGAAGGGGAGTTTATACACAGCTTGCCCTCTTCATAGCAGTCCTCACCTGCCTCTAACCTCCCTTGGTCCCTCTGTACTACAAGTTCCAGAATTCCCTTGTTCTGGGTAGAACTGGGAGAGCTATGCAAACACTGTGGTGGCCTGCCTTACAGGACACACACCCTATGACAGGAAGCTACAAATAGATGAATGAAGTTTTTTTCGGGTTATCTTTATCTTAATGCACACTGACATGTGTCAGTGTTGGAGATTTAGACTCAGGTCTGGTCTACATTACAGAGTTAGATTTAATGCAAGGCAGCTTACATCAACCTAACTACAGAAGTGTCCACATTTACATTTCGCTCCTGCCAATGTAACTGCCCTGCTACGCCAACTTAATAACTCCACCTCTCCGAGTGCCATAGAGTCAAGGTCCATGTAGTTAGGTCTATGCAGTGTCAGTGTAGACACTGCATTGTTTATGTCGACTGTCCCATAATGCCCTCCCCCTCTGTCAGCACAATCAATACAAGTGCTCCTGGTGAGGACTTGCACGCCAACACAAAGAGCAAAATGCATGCACAGGAGATGTAATTCCTGCAGCAGCTGTATGCTGACACAAGTTAGATCAACTTAATTTTGTAGAGTGGACATGGCCTCATCTAAAGAAACAAACAGGAGTTTTGCTGTGGATGGAAGTTGGAGGTTAGTTTGAACCCCCCCACACACCACACACACACCCCAGTATGACCACCGGCATAGCCTTCCTGGGGAGCTCTAGAAAGACACAAACACAACAGCAGGGTCCAAATGTAATGGGGAAAGTGGAGAAGAGAAGAAGGTGCCAAAGAAAGAAGCTACATTTGCTAGAAAAATTGCTGTTATCTCTCATCTTGACCAGGGAAACGACCTGCTCTCAGGCCTTGCAGACATACAGCATATCCTTCTTATACCCAAGCAGAATTTTGCAGCTAAAATCATTCTTTTGGCCCATCACTCCCTTCCACTGGCTCTCCCTTCTCCATCACACACAAGGAACTCAGACGCATGAATGCTAACATTAATATCACTCTTTCCTCTCTTCTTCCCTCCCCATTTTTAACTTTTTCTTGCCTTCACTCCCACAGCTATGCCCTCCATTGCTGCTCCTGACACAGCCTAGTGCCTGAATCATCCCCGAGCTTATAAAATCCAGGCTGGAGAAATGCTAGCTGCTATATCGTGTAATGCTGACAAATGCCTGCTCTATAAACCTAGTTACACACCCAGCAGTAAGAGTCACTACGGTAATTTGATCCAAGCCTCAGCAGCAACAGTCCCTCTCCAAACCCAGGGTTGTGAGTTCAATCTTTGAGGGGGCCACTTAAGGATCTGGGGCAAAATCAGTACTTGGTCCTGCTAGTGAAGGCAGGGGACTGGACTTGATGACCTTTCAAGGTCCCTTCCAGTTCTAGGAGATAGGATATCTCCATTTATTTATTTTATTCTGAAATGTGCATTAATAGGATCACATTCCTTAGCCTATATGCTCTGGTCCTAAGCTTTTCTTGTCTATCCTTTTAGATTTCTTCAGCTTCTTCTCCCCCCATTCCCACCACCACCCTTTTTTCCTATTTCCATCTTTGAGGGATGTCAGGCATCCTCAATTTCCCTCCCCCACTTCATGGCCACCCTCCCAGTCCCATTTTTTCTCCCCATCACGTTGAGTTTGAGAAAGTCTCCAAACACTGTCTAGGGGCTGTTCTAACTTATTTGACTAGGGAACCAGTTCCAGCTAAGAATTGGCAGGGCTCCACCACACCACCTTCCTCCTTGACCCTGCCCTCACTGCTGGAGGGTATACATGGGGGCGGGGAGGCTGTTTGCATAAGACCCAGGTCTGTCCATTTGACATCATATAGGACTTCCTACCACCAAGGGGAATTCTCAGCTTGGGTCCTGCATCCAGATGACAGGGGATGGGTCCAAGGGAGAGAATTTGCCCTTGATATTTACTCTTTGTTTTCCTTCATCTGAAATAAAAGTCAGCTATGCTAATAATGATATATTAAGTGGTATACAAGGAACCATTACATTCTCCCATCTCCCCTCCCCTTCTCCTTATGTTATCTCTAGAGCCCTACCGAATTCACGGCCATGAAAAATGCTTCACGGACCATGAAATCTGGTCTTTTGTGTGTTTTTACCCTATACTATACAGATTTCACAGGGAAGACCAGAGTTTCTCAAATTGGGTGTCCTGACCCAAAAGGGAGTTACAGGGAGTCACAAGGTTATTTTAGGGGGATCATGGTATTGCCACCCTTACTTCTACGCTGCCTTCAGAGCTGGGTGACTGGAGAGCGGTGGCTGTTAGCTGGGCGCCCAGCTCTGAAGGTAATGCCCTGCCAGCAACAGTGCAGAAGTAAGGGTAGCAGTACCACAACCCCACCTACAATAACCTTGAAACCCCCTGTAGCAGGGTGCTGGTGCAAAAGCACCTAATTATCTCCTGTCCAGTCAGCACCAATCAGGGGAAACAGATTGGGGCTGATGGAAAAGGCCTGATGCCGACCTGAGGATTGGCAACACCTGCTGGCCTGACAAGCCAAGGGCTATAAAGGCTGGGAGAGAGCCAGAAGGCAGGGGGACAGCTGGGAAGAAGTCAGGCAGACAACTGGAGGCCTCCTAGCTGAAGGCTGACTCTGCCTGTAAAGGAGGTGACTAATCCTGTAAAGCTCGTATATAGATGGATACTGGTGGTGGGACAACCTTAAGTGAATAATGACACGGGTGTTGCACAACCCTGAAGCCTCTCTGAGCCTTATTGGGGGCAGCAAACAGGCCTCAGGAAGAGGGGCGGGTCGTGGACCCTGGTACACCCCCACACACAGCTCCTTTTTGGCTCATGACCCCTACAATTACAACACAGTGAAATCATGAAATTTACTATTTTTAAAATCTATGACCGTGAATTTGGTAGGACTCTAGTTATCTCTCCTGTTCTCCTCCTCCTTCATTGTCTTTGTGGTAGTGATCCCACATTAGCAGTATTACCCAGATACTCTTCCTCGGCTTCCCACCCACCCCCTGTCGATTCCCCGGATCCCCATCTGGAGATTGGTGCTCAGGTACGTCTCTGACAGCGCTATTATCAGCCAACACTCGTCTCTGTTGGTTGATTCGGTTTTGTTGTGGCAAGTTTTTCCATAGGCTATTGAGCTATGAAGCCTGTTTGCCAAGTGCAAAGATCATTCTTTCCCTTGACTTACTGACAAGTAAATATGGTCACATCCGACGTGTTAGCACAATTGTATACATGAGCAAGGAAACTGAAATTTTACCTTTCAAAGAGAAATGAAGCTTTGCTCGGAGATAAAAGGGCAGCGGGTTGAAGAATGTAAACAACGTTTGAATTTTCTTATAGCTAAAGAAAAAAAATGCCCAAACTATTTCAAACAGAGGCCCTATATAAGGAAGTCTGCAAAACCACTTCCCATTTCATAGGACAGGATATACCAAAGTAATGATACAGCTTGGCACGAATAACAAAGATAACTTCCACTCTATTTAAATACTACAAGAACATTTAAAGACATCTCGGGCATAAATCCCATTTTTGATTACGTTCTTCAGCCTTACTTTAATGTTCATCTTTTTCTGGGCAGGAGGGGCGGAGGGGAGGATAGTCATAACTTGTGGCTTGTGAAGATTATAAGCACATAGTAGTCAGGATTGGAAATTTAACTCTGACATTTTTTCCCCAAATGGGTATGGTGCAGGAAGCCTGCATGTAATCTTCTTCCCGTTGTTTTACTAGGAATCTTTTACAGCTAATGGCTGACCTGGAAGATGAGAGGTAATTTAAGCTCTAATTGTCTCAATAAGAGGTGAGACAAGAAAACAAAATTATATTAAAACAAATAAACCAATGCCACTGAATCAATCTCTGCCAGACTCATCACCCTGGGGCAGTGGTTTCCAAACTGGGGTTTGCAAAATGTTACAGGGGGTTCTCAGGGGGAAAAAATCCCTAATGGCGGACAGAGCTGTCCCTAAGGACCCCAGGCAACACAGGGCCAGCAGCCCGGAGCCCCTGGACTTCCAAGAGCTAAACAGATTAAATCTCCTCAGTGTGATAGATATGCTTGCTTTGAACTTCAAGACTCCTTATAAGAAATGGAAAGGGAGGTGGATATTTTTTTTGCTGTTTTTAAAATTAAATAGGCAGCTAGTATTGTTTTTAAAATTAGTATGAAGAACAAGTTTAAGCTTTATTGTAACGTGCTCTGTTTGCCTGGACTGCTCAAGACCTGAATGCTTGTATAGGAGGAACTCTTTAAATTGGCTTCTTAAGTACCTTCGTGCTGTTTCACATCTGATACTCCTTGATAAAACATAGGAGCCTTGTCTTATAACAGGCTTATTCAAAGTGATACAAGCTATGAAAGTGAGATCTTGGAAGACTGTTGCTGTTTTCATAATGTAATAAAAATACTGTAATGATAAATAATTAATAGCATGTAATAAGTGTGTCATAAAAACAAACTTTATATTTCCAAGATCACTGCTTTTATAATTTATACACAGGTAAAGGAGAAAATCCCTGGAAATATTCATTCATGAGACTTGACATTTTAGTGAAAAGGGTTCACAGGTTGTTAAAGTTTGAGAACCACTGCGGGCCTGGGGCTATTGCTAGGAGTGTTGGGATTAAAATTAAAATCACTGCTCACTGTGATCAGTGACAAACTGCCCTTGGTGTATGCATACTGTGACCAAGTTCCTCCTCTATCTTGGTGGGTCCTGCGCTTATTGGCAAATTTTCTTGCCTCAGAGATTCACCATGTGGGTTGGGAAACAGCCCAGAGACCTTCCCCTCTGGAAGAACCCACAGTCCAGGTCAATTGGGAGGTTTGGGGGAACCTAGGCCCGCCCTCTACTCCGGGTTCCAGCCCAGGGCCCTGTAGACTGCAGCTGTCTATAGTGCCTCCTGAACAGCTGCATGACAGCTACAACTCCCTGGGCTACTTCCCCATGGCCTCCTCCAAACACCTTCCTTACTCTCACCACAGGACCTTCCTCCTGGTGTCTGATAAGGCTTGTGCTCCTCATTCTTCCAGCAGCACACCCTCACCCTCTCAGCTCCTTGTGCTTCTTGCTCCCAGCTCCTCACACACACCACAAACTGAAGTGAGCTCCTTCTTAAAACCCAGGTGCCCTGATTAGCCTGCCTTAATTGATTCTAGCAGCTTCTTGTTAATTGGCTCCAGGTGTCCTAATTAGCCTGCCTGCCTTAACTGGTTCTAGCAGGTTCCTGATTACTCTAGTGCAGCCCCTGATCTGGTCACTCAGGGAACAGAAAACTACTCATCCAGTGACCGGTATATTTGCCCTCTACCAGACTCCTGTACCCCACTGGTCTGGGTCTGTCACAATACACAGACACACATACATACCCAGATCCTCAGCTGTTATAAAGTCAATGGAGTTCCGTCAACATGCACCAACTGAGAATCTGGCCTGGAAGGTTGTGAGTTTAGGTTAAGCTCATGATTCAAAAGTGGTGAAGCCCTGAGCGCGTTATTCACGTCACTCGTTGCTTTACCATTTGTGAGTACCAAGAAAGCTGAGCAAGAGCCCATAAAACCTTTACACCATCCCAGCCCTCACATATTGGGCATACGCCACATAAGGAAAAGAAAACTATTTTAGAGCGTTCTCGCCGTTTTATTGGGGACACGTTGCTTGCGCTATCCAATGTGTAAGCCAACTGCATTAGTTACAAGAGTCAGAGGAAGCCATGAAGGGCCAGATCCCTAGGTAGCATAAATCAGCATGGTTCCACTGAAACCAATAATGATTTACAGCCACTCAGGACTGCCCCCAAATCTCTAAAAATGACTTGAACAGCCTCTTTATGCCTAAAACACCGCACGCTTTAAAGGTCCAATAGTTTTGGACTCTCCAGGGCTAGAAATAAGTGGTTCATCCCCTAATGGGAAACTAGGACTATTTTTTTATTTCAATGGCATAACGCTTTCCGTCCTCTCCCTGCAGGTTCCCTCGTCTAACACTGTCTGTTCTGGGCATCAGAGCAGTGTAATTTTGAGGGGGAAATTCAGCATTTTGGAAGAAAAGAGGGAATATTTCTCTAGTGAGTGTTTTGTATTTTTTAAGGACAGCTGTTGGAAACTGCTCAGAGGTTTGGAATGTTAGCAGGGAGATGGCGTGGTGGGCAGTGGGAAGGGAAAATGGCCCAAAGTGCATGATAAATTGCAGTCCTGAGATACATTTTATTTATCACATGGCTCTGCAAAGCATCACAGGGATGTCATCACCACATAAGTGATGTATATGGTGGCTGCATTCCCTGTACGTCCTCTTGTACTGGGATTAATCATGCTCCTAGAATGAATAACCTCTGTGGGTAGCCATGTCAAGTGAAACAGAGGAAGAATTGAGACAGATACTGAGGGAAAGAGAACCCATTATGCCCCCAATCCCTTGTCCCTTTGTGTTCTCATTTCTGTAGCCTGATCCTCACACTCCCTATTCATACAGATACCTACGCTCTGGACAGAGTAGTTGATGACAGCTGGGGAGGCCATGTGCCTTCCCCAATCATACAGTCATTTCCCCAGACCACAGGCCCATCTAGTGCTCAGCGCTGGTGAGCTGACATTTCCATTGCTTTGGGCCTTTTAAAACATATTCCATTACTCTTTCTTTTGTGCATATTATGACAGACTCAGACCAGTGGAGTACAGGAGTCTAGTAGAGGGCAAATATACTGGTCACTGGATGAGTAGTTTTCTGTTCCCTGAGTGACCGGAGCAGAGGCTGCACTAGAGTAATCAGGAACCTGCTAGAACCAGTTAAGGCAGGCAGGCTAATTAGGACACCTGGAGCCAATTAACAAGAAGCTGCTAGTATCAATTAAGGCAGGCTAATCAGGGCACCTGGGTTCTAAAAGGAGCTCACTTCACTTTGTGGTGTGAGTGTATGGAGCTGGGAGCAAGAGGCACAAGGAGCTGAGAGTGTGAGTGTGTGCTGCTGGAAGACTGAGGAACACAAAGCGTTATCAGACATCAGGAGGAAGGTCCTGTGGTGAGAATAAGGAAGGTGTTTGGAGGAGGCCATGGGGAAGTAGCCCAGGGAGTTGTAGGTGTCATGCAGCTGTTACAGGAGGCACTATAGACAGCTGCAGTCCACAGGGCCCTGGGCTGGAACCTGGAGTAGAGGGCGGGCCCGGGTTCCCCCCAAACCTCCCAATTGACCTGAACTGTGGGTTCTTCCAGAGGGGAAGGTCTCTGGGCTGTTCCCCAACCCACATGGTGAATCTCTGAGGCAAGAAAATCCGCCAATAAGCACAGGACCCACCAAGATAAAGGAGGAACTTTGTCACAATATTCATACTTCTGCTGCAGAAGCCATAAGAGAAGGATGGCCAGAGTATGATCCTCAGATTCTTCAGAGATAATTCTACTTCATGAGCAGCACATGCAATACACTCCCCGGTCATCCTTTCCGTACAATCCAGTACACAGATAGGAACACAGGACATGAGACTGGAAAGGACCATCTCGGTTCCCTTTCATACAATGCAATCCAATGAATGCAATACAGCCCCCGCTACACACACACACTTTTCATCTACCAAGTTCCAGAAGATGAATGACAGGAGATATATCACCATGTTCTGCCCATTGCTGAGGCTCGGAATGTTGAGCATCGATCGGTAATACTCTAGAATGAACCTTCTAGATATGGGTAACATAGAGGAAGCTCTGGGTCCATCAGCACCCTGGGAAAAGATGAGATCTGGCATTCTTCTACTTGCTCATTTGCTGCTTCCTTCTTCCCACCAGTCCACCTTTGTGTCCCTTCCTCCTCCAAATGCAAGTCAGCGGAACTTAGACTCCTAATTACCTAACTCACTTGTGAAAATGGGTTTTAGGCATTTTTGAAAACTTTACCCCAAACTAATATACACAAAAATGTAGAAATAATTATAAACTATTTTGTATTTCCTAAAATATATATATATATCAACAAGGCATTGGCTGCAGCAGCAGCCAGTATAGAGGTGCATTGTGCTAACCGTCTCTCCCTTAGGCAGGTTCTATGACCGCTCGGTGTGCAGGGGTAGCAAGGCTGCTTCCCCCAGCTGTGTGCTTCACCAACCACCTGGCCAGCTCCAGCAGTGCCAGACTTCCATGGGCTAGATGAGATTTTCAAAACTGCAAACTGTGGGATTCTGACAAACTATGCCCAAGGGGAGGAAGAGTCCCCCAAAACTCTTCCCTAACCTTGCGTAGGGCTGGGCCCAACCTGCCCATAAATTATCTAAGGAAAGGGGGTTTGCTCTGAGGGGAGAAAAGGGCATTTCATCAGAAATGTTTGCAGGACGTATTTAACAAGTGGACTGGGGGGTCACTGTAGGGCATCAGAGCTGTGTTTGTCATTGTGTTTTTCACTAAGCAAGCTTAAAATAGTATGGGTTTCATATAAGTAATAACTCTGTCAATTAATGAAGAAAACTAAGAAGGTTACCAGTGCACTGATACCTTACAATGTGAAGGATCTTATTGCACTTGAGCAATAACATCACAGCTCCTTATGATGCCAGACAGTTATTGGAACAACTGCCAAAGCTAAGTCCTGTCTTTCCAAGGCAAGGACATACCTGCTGTGTGTAGAAACACCACAGGCAGCCTGGGGGAGTCTGAAAAGTGAAAGGAAGAGAGACTGAAGATCAAAACAAGCTTGTTTTGTTCTCACCACTGGGTGTGTCCTCATTCCGAGTGAGGAAGTAATGTGGTCTAACATCCTGATCAGCTGAGAAGTCTCATTTCTCAGCATTGCTACAACAGAAGTGCAATTTTCATATCCTCTTCTCCTTCACATCAAGCGCTGTCACAGCTTCACATGGGACCATCGGTCTCAGCCCAGAGCTGGGCAGCCTAATTAAGTGATGTTCAAAGGCTTGTTCCCAATTAAACCAAAAAAAAAAATCAGTTGTGAAGAGGCTGCTTCAGAGTTTTCAAGGCTTGCCCTTCACCTGCCCTCCTCCCCTGCCCCGAACCCATAAACACTACATAATGACATACTTGGACCCAAATCCAGAGCTTTTGGGGTGGAAGAGGTGGGACAGGTGCAAAGGTACATCTGGGAAACAAGTCAGGGAGGCAGATTATTATTAGGGTTAAAAACGTGGCCTGTTTGGGACAGGTGCACTTTTGACCGGGAGGAGGGGGAAGTAAGTGTGCTGGGGAGTGTCTTCCTTTGCTCCGCCTAAGACAGAGGCTAGCAAGGTCATCAATTTTTCGAGCACGAGTTGAAGTGCCCAGCTGTTACACCCAGCAGGTCTCTAAGTGTGTAGACATCACTGCAGCTGGGAGGGTGCGTCCCAGCACGGGTGGACAGACGTGTGCTAGCTCTGCTTGAGCTAGCGAGCCAGAATTAACAGTGTGGCTGTGCTGGCCCAGGCAGCGGCTTGGCTAGCTGGCCAAGCACAAGTTCACCCAATCCCCTGGGTATACTCTTGGGTGGCTAACCCGAGCCACTTCCGCAGCCACACACACTGCTATTTTTAGCACACTAGCTTGAGCAGAGCTAGCGGGTATCTGTCTATCAGTGCTGAGTGGCACACTCCCAGCTGCTGTGTAGCCATACCCTAAGGAGCTAAGTGGCCATGATCCAACAATGTAAGGGCATTGGCCAGGCCTCTGTTCCCCAGCCCTGTGCACCAGCAGCCATGCTGCCATTTTATGAAGTAGCAGGAAGGGGTGCTCCCTGCCCTGAGCCATCCTGCCCCGGCAAGCAGAATTGCACATGGAGCTTCACTGCATCCACTCTCCTTTCCCACTTTTAAAGCTAGAAGTGATTTTGTCCTAGCAATATCAAATTGGGATTAAAAGACTTTCAGGTTAAGGAGTGAAGGGAAATGCATCAAGTGGCATTGGCCAGAGACCTCTAATATATACCATTGCATTAGGGTGCTGCAAGACCTCTGTTACCCTCGGTGTGGTAGCAAATTTCACCCACACCCTCGTTCCTGGGCAAAACTATTTGTTTTAATTCCTTATGGAAAACGTCTTCATGATCTTCAAAAGAACAAGCACTCTGGCTGCATGCCTAACTGCAGGCACGTCGATACACCCAGCATCAGAGGGAACTGCCTGTTTGTAAATGGAATGAAATAGAAAGAAATTAGCCACTTGGAACTGATAGGAGGATCTGTCCGTCCTGACTGAGCTGGGCACGTAGTGCTGTGATTGTGACCTTTCTTGTCTGGTATAAAGGAAGGACCTACTATTTGAACCAGGCCCTGTGGAGAGAGTGCGAGATCAGCTTAAATTAGGTTTTCCATGGGAACCTTTTGATGTACCTGCACACGTGGTAACAAAGGATTTCATTATTGGTTATGCTGTTTCTCTATGACTATGGTCTGCCTGTGTGCGTGTGTGGGCAGGCTGTAAGCCAGTGGAGCGTATATTTTCTCTTCGTGGATAGAACACTGGACTAAGACTCAGTAGACTTGGGCTCTATTCCTGACTCTGCCATTGGTCTGGTGCAGGGATCAGCAACGTTTGGCACGCAGCCCACCACAGTAAGCCCCCCTGGCGGGCTGGGCTGGGCTGTTTACTTGCCACGTCTGCAGGTTCTGCCAATCGCGGCTCCCACTGGCTGCGGTTCGCCGCTCCAGGCCAATGGGGGCTGTGGAAAGCGGCGCGGGACAAGGGATGCACTGGCCGCCCTTCCCACAGCCCCCATTGGCCTGGAGCGGCGAACTGCGGCCAGTGGGAGCTGCGATCGGCTGAACCTGTGGACACAGCATGCCAAACGTTGCCAATCCTTGGTCTGGTAGGTGACCTTGGCCAAGTCACTACGTCTCTCTGTGCCTCTGTAAAAATGGGGAGAATAATACCATTATAAAGTACTTTGAGATCTACTGATGAAAAGTGCTATCCAAGAGTGAGGTATTATTAAATCTTCTTCCTTGCTTCTTAGTTGCTAGATGTATGGGGCATATTTTTTTTACCTCTCTCCACAGCTTCAGAGACCTTTGTTTGACTCCCCTTTCTAAGGACTTCTCTACACAGGGAGTTATTCCAGAATAGGCAGTCCTGATTAACCCCCCATGTGGACGCCCTTATTCTGGAGTAAGGGCACATCTTCACTACCCACCGGATCAGCGGGTAGCAATCGATCTATTGGGGATCGACTTATCGTGTCTAGTGAAGACGCAATAAAATCAATCCCCGATGGCTCTGCCGTCGACTCCGGAAATCCACCGCGGCAAGAGGCGGAAGCAGAGTTGACGGCGGCGCGGCAGCGGTCGACTCGCCGCCATCCTCACAGCCAGGTAAGTTGACCTAAAATACGCAACTTCAGCTACGCTATTCACGTAGCTGAAGTTGCGTATCTTAGGTTGACTCCCCCTCCCCCACCCCGTAGTATAGACCTAGCCTAAGAGTGCCCTGTTCCAAATTAGCTTAATCCAGAATAAGAATAAAGCACTGTTATTTCTCCATTCTTAGGGCTTGTCTACACAGGGAAATTAGTGCAGGTTAGGGTAGGTTGTGAATCTAGGGGTATGTCTAAACTTACCTTTTAAAACGCAAAAAGTCCCTTTTTTGCCCTAAAACCGTGGGAGCGTCTGCACTTGTTAATGACTTTTTGTAGTGAAATTTCTGAGTTTCACTGCAAAAAGAAAACCACCTTCATGAGAGGGGTACAGCTCTTACCGCTGTTCTTTTTGCACTGCTGTGAACGTGAAGACACATTCCACCAGTGTAAACACCCTTTGGCCTCTGAAGGATATCGCACAGTTCCAAAAGCAACCACTCTGGCCAGCATCTCCGCTGCTCTGATGCACGGACGTCTGCCCCTCCCCCTGTAACCCCTGGGAAGTTTGAAGCTCCCTTTCCCTTTGTTTGTAGATGCGGCGGGGAAAGCAGCCAGACAGCAGGAGGTTTTTTAAAAAATGCCACAGAAGAAACAAGGAAGTAATGGGACTTCTGAGACATGAAGCAGGGCAGCCTGGGGCACTGAGCAGGGACCCAGAATGCCTTCTGCTCACCCCCCATTTCCCACAGGATTTATTGAGAGCGCTGCACTATAGGATAGCTGCCCTACAGCGCTGCTCTCATTGGCGATGGAAGTGCTGGTAGTGTAAACACTCTCTGACGCCCGAGGAATTGAGTGAGTACACAAACCAGCGCTTTACTTTCACCGGTTCCTTATCACCGGTGAAACTTACAGCGCAAATATGTGTGTAGACATACGCACAATAGCTATTCCTGATTAACTCCCTGAGTGGATGCTCTTATTCCAGAATAAGGCTTTGTCTACACTACACAGCTTTTAGCGACATGGCTGGGTAGCCGCTGTTTATTGGCTCTCCGGCTGACAAAATACTTCCACCCCACAATGATCGGCATTTGCGTTGTTGGCAGGGCAGTGCTCCTGCCGACAAAGTGCTGTTCAAACTGGCGCTTGTCTTTCGGGGGGAGAGGCAGGGGTTAACATCTCTGAAAGACAAAAATGTTGTCATTCAATTGCCAGTGTAGACATAGCCTAAATCACACCATTGAGATACAAGCAGGGGTTCTCAGACTTCATTGCACCACGACCCCCTTGTGACAACAAAAATTACTGCACTACCCCAGGAAGCGGACAGAATCCCAAGCCCCACTACCCTGGGCCAGGGGGCCAAAGCCCAAGCCCCGCTGTCCTGGGTGTGTGTGTGGGTGTGTGTGTGTGTGAAGCCAAAGCTTCAGGGCTTCAGCCCTGTGGGGGGGAGGGTTTGTAACCTGAGCCCCGCTGCCCAGGGCTGAAGTTGAACCCTGAACCCCACTGCACAGAGCTAAAGCCCCTGGGCTTCGGCTTCAGCCCTGGGCAGTGGGCCCTGGACTTTGGATTCAGCCCCAGACCCTAGCCAGCCCTGGTGACGCCATTAAAACAGGGTTGCGACCCACTTTGGAGTCTTAACCCACAGTTTGAGAACCACTGGAATATACGATTCATGTTCTATGGTCCACTGCTGGACAGCGGCAGTAGGAATTGGGATTTCTAATAGTGGCAACCTAACATTAGGAAGCTAGATGTACTGCAGCAGGGACAGTTGCCAAACAGCACCCTCAGAAGCTTGGCAAATCAAAATGTAGATCAGGCGGTAACAGAGTATGAATGGCTTTAGACTGACTCACCACTCTGAGCATTTGGTAAGTGTGCCCACATAGGGCAAATTAGGGAGATGGTTAAGGACTGAATGATTAACCAGTTAGCAAAGTAGCTCAGCTCATCAGCTGAGGACAGCGAAGAGGGAGACAGGAAGAGGAAAAGGGATAGGCTGGCAAGAAGGACCAGAGAAGCCCAGCATCTCAGGGAGGTGAGTTCTCTCACCCTGCGCTTGGGGACAATGTAAGAACCCTGAGCTCTGGGGAACTTGTTCTGTTATATTCACACTGTAAACAGAGCATTTGGTGTTGAATTTGCCATGAGTTCTGTGCAAGAAATGTTTGAGGAGAGGAATTCAGAGTGAGGGAACCCTGCCCTGTAACCCAGAGGTGTAGAGATTCCCCTACAGCACCTCCTCAGCCCGCTTACCAGGCTCTGCTTACTGTTGTGTTTTTCACAGTCCACTTCAAAGATTTAACAACCAGTGATACTATAATGACCAATCACAGGAAAAGTGCAGATGACAATAATAGGTTAATCAGGCTACTAAAAAAATAAAATCACTTAGTTTGCGCAGGTGCTCTCTCTTCAAACAGGATGTGGGGTTAGCTCCTATCACCAGCAGAGAAGATTTGGATGTCACCAAGAATGTAACCTTCTTTCCGACCCAGCTCTTTAATTTTTGTGGTTTCCTGAAGAACTCTGTTCTGTGACTTCTCAGAATAGCATACATGTTACAAGACAGGTTTCTTGATGAATATGAAATCGTTCTGTTTACACCAGACAAATGATCGTGGCTCAAACTCATCAAAGCAGAGTCCTTTCTTTGCTGCTTCCAGCAATATCTAATTCATTTTTTAGATACCAGTGCTTGATCTGTGGGGAAAAGCCCGCCCCTGCTCCCAGCCACCTTCTCCCTCATTTTCACAACTGTAATTTCCTTTTCTCCACTGATAATTGGGTAGACAGCTTAACTCCATATAACCTGCTATTTCATACACACACACACCCAAATTCAGACACTGGTGTACACAGCAAAAGGCATCAGGGCTCATACAAAATAATTAAGGTGGCCTTTATGTTCACATTTTACAGATGTAGACTGAGGTTGAAGGGATTGGGCATTGAATGGTACAGGGTTTGTGCCCTTCTTATTACTAGTTTGTTAATTATAGTATTTAACTCTTGTTCAGTAACTACTGGCATAAGTGTGCAAACCACCGAGGGCTTGATGGGCTCCAGTGAATATTGAATGAGGCCAAACACACCAGCTCTGAACTCTCTACTTGTCTGTCCATAGACTGAGCTCCATGGGGACAAAGACTGTCCTGTCCTGAGCGTCTGAAGCATCATAGCTGTGACCAGAAACAAATAAATACATAATAATATACAGACAATGTAAATTTTATGAAGAATTGATAAACAATTGGCTGCTTGGGTTTGTGTTCTCAAACTTGAATTGATAATAGAATTAAAGATGAAAGCTCATTGCTTCGCAGGGTATTCTTTTCCTTGCTTACCTGTTCATTTTTCTTACTAGGCATATTCACTAGTGTTTTTTACCCAGAAGATATAACTTAGATGCTCCATGCCTCAAACGTTTATTGAGATGAAGAGTCTGGCCAACTCCCTATTCGTAGAAGCCAAACATGCCCGTTTCATTGCATGTGGAAATATTGCTCACACACATGCCATCCCACTTACACAGTATGTTAAATTATTTTGTTTTTATGTTAGCTATGGGGCTGATTCTGCCTCCAATGAGGTGCAGAATAACTTCAACTCCCATTGAACTCACAGGAGGCACTCAAAACTTGATGATATTGCAAGGTGTTAAGAATGTAGCTGCTTATCCATCAGAGATCTACTGCGGCCAATGGGAGCTGCGGGGCAGGGGGGCTGCCTGTGGGCAGGGGCAGAGCACGGAGACCCTCTGGCCCCTCTCCTGCCTAGGAGCTACTGCCAAAGGGATGTGCTGGTCGCTTTTGGGAGCTGCCCGAGGTAAGCGTCATCTGGCCGAAGCCCACAACCCACACCCCAACCCCCTGCCCCAGCCCAGGGCCTGCATCCCGCACTCAAACTCCCACCCAGAGCCTGCACCCCGCACCCCCTCCTGTACCCAAATTCCCTCAGAGCCCAGAGCCTGCACCACGCACCCAAACTTCCATAAGAGCCTGCACCCAAACTCCTGCCCAGAGCCTGCACCTCCACCCAGAGCCTGCACCTCCACCCACATCCCCTCCTGCACCCAAACTCCCTCCCAGAGCCCACATCCAGCACCCCCTCCTGCACCCCAACCCCCTGCCCCAGCCCAGAGCCTGCACCCCGCACCCAAACTTCCATCCAGAGCCTGCACCCTGCACCCAAACTCCTGCCCAGAGCCTGCACCCCCATCCACATCCCCTCCTGCACCCAAACTCCCTCCCAGAGCCCACATCCGGCACCCCCTCCTGCACCCCAATCCCCTGCCCCCGCCTGGTGAAAGTGAGTGAGGGTGGGGGAGAGCAAGCAGCAGGGGGGGTGGAGTGAGTGGGCATGGAGCCTCGGCGAAGGGGAAGGGTAGGGGCTGAGCAGGGAGGCTTGGGGGTCCCTGAAAAATGTTACATCAAAATGGGGGTCCTCGGGTTGCTAAAGTTTGAGAACCGCTGATCTACTCTAATCCTGTGTGCCCACAGTGTAAGAGTTCTGAGAATAATCAACTAGCACAATAAACACCTTACATAGCAGGGGGAGCCGGGATCTCTCATGTCTTAACAGTTTCATATCTTCCACGTATTAGCTAAAAACGGTGCTGCAAGGCAAGCAATTTTCTGCTGAACCAGTCAAAAGGGTGAGGAACCCTGTTGCTCTGCTGCCATCTGTGCAGGAACGATTTATGTATCATTTCTGCCCATCACAGCTCTATATTATTACTGAATAATAAAATCCGTAAGATGTATGCATCTCCACCAGATGGACCAGATAACAGCATTGCCAGTGTTATTTGCCTCGAGGCAAAATTGACTAATTACCCTGTACCATATTAATACATTGACACAACATTTTTCATCCCAGTGCACTTTACAAGTTATGAACTGGTTGTAGGACCTGGTGTGCTATATCCCAGTTTAATGCCAATGCTGTACAGCACAACCAAAGTCTTGTGGGGGGGGGGGCATAAGTAGCCCTCAGCAGCAACGGAGAAGGTCTTCAGAGCAGCCAAACCCCATGCCTTGCTCAGAGGCAGAGTCTGTGACTGCATTCCTCTTCACCAGTGGTGCTCCAAGATAGAGTGGTATTGCCAAAAAATACCACAGGACACTTACCGACCACAAGTGGATTGGAGTCAGACCTTGTTTTTTTGTCTCACCAAAAATATGGCATCTCGAACAATATAGTGCCTCTCTACACCACACGGCAACATCAGTTCTGAGGAAGAGTGCCATTTACTAAACCATCAGCATCCCTTCCAGCACTGCATTGACCTTCCATTCCTAATTCCCATTCAGAACTGACCCAGGCCCACCTTTATTTAGCTTATCTAATGAGACCAACGTCCAAGGTGGTGTCTCTGAATGGTGTACCAGTCCTTGAATACAATTGTCTCAGTCATGAGTGAAGAGTGTTAGGGCCTGATCCAAACCCCACTGCAGTCAATGGAAAGACTCCCATTGATTTCAGTGGGATTTGGATTGGGCCCTTAGTGAAGAACCCCCTTTCAGATTCTACATTTGTATTCATTCTTATTGGCAAATGCCAGTTTTTAATAAATGGCAGCAATTGTCATCACTTGATTGTTTGAATAGCTCTTGTATCAACAACTATTTTTTCCCCATGTGTTGAAGTAATTAATGTATAAATAAACCAAGTCTCTTAACGCTGGAGACATATGCTATAGAATGTTTGCAAACACAATATCTTCCATGAAATACAGGGCACATCTATTTCTTCATCTTCTCAGGCAGCATGTCACTAAGACAGGTAATCAGCAAGTTTCCAAAATCTTCAGTTGTGCTCCATATGGCAAAACTGAAGAGCTATCAAAATCATCAGTGTCACCCTCCTAACTAGTGACATTGTAAAGGTTTGCAGCCACACAATCTAAGAGGTGAAGGAGATCCATAGCTGGTGTAAATTGGCACTGTGCAGTTGACATCAATGGACCTGTGTTAATTTACAACAGTTGAGGATCCAGCTCTTCATTTTGATTCTCCCACTCACACCAGATTTACATTGGTGTAACTCCGCTTACCTCAGTGGACTTACTCCTGATTAGTACCAATGTAGCTAAGAGGAGAATCGGTTTCGGGGACATACTGGACAAACGCAGGTCTCAGTTATATTACTCTAGCCAATTTCTGAAACTTGATCTATTACAAGTCTCCTTATTGTACTTCTGCTTAATAAAATAATAATCAATGCTAATACTGTACATAGTACTTAGATCAGGGGTCCCCAATGCGGTGCCTTTGGGTGCCATGGCATCTAAGTGTGCCCACGCACTGGCCAGCAGACGAGCATCCACCAAAATGCCGCCGAGAAGCAGCGTCATCCAGAGGTGTCGCTGCCGAAATGCCACCGAAATGGCTTATTGGCGGCATTTCGGTGGTGACGCCTATTGATGTTGCCGCTTGTCGGCGGCATTTCGGCGGATGCTCGTCCGCTGCCACAGTCCTCCGTGGCTCATTGTCTGGTGCCCGCCAGACAAAAAAGGTTGGGGACCACTGACTTAGATGGTCAGATTCTGGAACTCCCTGGTGGCACAAGGGTTACAGAGGGTGTCTGTAACCTTGTCTCACCAGCCAGAGTTCTAATAATTGTGCTTCTTGGTCCTCATACAAAACCCACTGAAGTCAATGGAAAAACATTCATTGACTTCAATGGGCTCTGGACCAAGCCTCTTGAGGACAAGAAACACCCCCCATTTCCCACAAGATCTATTGAGAACGATGCACTATGGGATAGCTGCCCCCTCCACATGCTGCTCCCAGAAGTGGCCAGCATGTCCCTGCAGCCTCTGGAGGAGGGGAATCAGGGGGATCCATGAGCTTCCCTGACCTGCAGGCACCGCCCCCACAGCTCTCATTGGCCACAGTTCCCAGCCAATGGGAGCTGCGGAGTCGGTGCTCGGGGCGCAGGCAGCACACAGAGACCACCTGGCCCCCCCAAGGGCCACAAAAACGTGCCAGCCACTTCCGGGAGTGGTGCGGAACCAGGGCAGGCTGAGAGCATGCCTTAGCTCCGCTGTGCCACTGGACTTTTAGTGCCTAAAATCTCATGGTTTGGTTTCAGTAGCCTCCGGGAGATCGAGCCCAATTCCAGGAGACTCCCAGTTTCACTGGGAGGGTTGGCAACCCTAGTCACCAGTGCCCATGCTGATAATACCTATTAATTTCCCCAGTCACGTGACCTGATACAGGAAATGTAAAGTTAGTATCTTGTAGTACACGTACTTTGTAGGGCCCTTGATGATCTGTGACCACGATATCTTCTGTGCAATAGTTAGCAACATGGCTAACTGGGTTCAATACAGCCCAAAAGATTCTCACGTGGGATAAGGACATATTCATAGCACACGGGCAGCCCTGGATTAGCAGCCAGAGCAGTAGTGACTGACTTCACCTAGGGACCTGGAGAGCTAACTCAGCCTGGCTGGAGGAAGTTTTCCCAACAAAGCTCTACAAACTGGGAGTCACCTTGGGGAAGGAAAGGGACAAGCTGAGGGATCTTGCTTCCCGGTCCCCAGAGGCCAGTTCTCAGGGGGCACGCTGCATGCAGGCCTGGGACTTGCCAGCTTGCCACACAGCCAGTCATGCCCTTTCCCTGGCTGGCTCCAGACTGCTCCAAAATGGCTTCTCCCCTTTCCTGAGCTCCCAGGCGAGGGTATCTCACTCCCTATTAATTGCTAAGCAGTCTGCCATTGGGTCCCCCTTCCTATCAGGGACAGTGCATCTTTCCCTGAACTACCAGCACACAGAGCCCCAGGAATCTAGATACATAAGAACATAAGAAAGGCCCTACTTGGTCAGACCAAAGGCCCATCTAGCCCAGTATCCTGTCTTCCAACAGTAGCTAGTGCCAGGTGCCCCAGAGGGAATGAACAGAACAGGTAATCATCAAGTGATCCATCCTCTGTCGCTCACTCCCAGCTTCTGGCAAACTGAGGCTAGGAACACCATTCCTGCCCATCTTGGCTAATAGCCATTGATGGACCTATCCTCCATGAATTTATCTAGTTCTTTTTTTAACCCAGTTATGGTCTTGGCCTTCACAACATCCTCTGGCAAAGGTAATCTCCTTGGAACCCTATTATATGTAACCCCCATGAGTGGAGAGGGGGGGTTGGGTAATGCTCTAAATGTTCATTCAGCTTCCATTGCTCTGAATTTCGTTATTCTAGGGCACCGTTTGATGAAAATAGTGCTTCATAAAAAAAAGGTCTTTCCTTACTTGATACAACAGGAGTAGTTTGACTGAAAAATAAACTTGAATGCATATAGTGAGCCAATATAATCGGACAAGACAGACTGAGTGGGAGTGGAAACAGGCACAAAGACGTGAAGTGACTTGCTCAAGGTCACAAAGCAGGTCAGTAGCAGAGCCAGGACTAGAACCTGCTTTAATAACAGCAAAGGAGCATCATGCCCAAGGGGGTTGTCTTTTGATTTTTAAGTTACACTAGATGCCATCCTGTTCATTAAGCTTAAAAAGTTTCTAGCAGCTCAGGTTATTCTTCACTGTAATAACAATGGAATTTATTACTTGGGTTTTTACTGAATTCCTGGAAGGTTCCCCTGCCATAAACATGTTGCATAGAATCCTCTCTGCACAGATCCTGGGGATGTAGCTGAGAATGGAGCTGGCAGAGAGGTTGGATTTGGGATTGAAGTGGGATATGAGTAATTTGGGGCCCAGTTCTATGGTCACAGGATATGAGCATTCCCCACTGGCTTCAGTGAGGGTAGTGTGCTGTGGAAAATACAGCTGACTGAATCTGCACAGACTGGTGAGTGGAAAGTCTAACCCAGTGGATTGGGACTATGTTTCTTCAGCAGAGTTTGATGTAACCTTTAGGGAACATTGATAGACTGAGACTAGCAAAATCTCCCATTTCTATTTGGGTTTTCGCTAGGCAAAAAGTCCCTTTCATTGACACTCAAGGAGCCAGAGGGATAATTTGATCTCCTGGGATCACTCTTTTGAGAGAAAGACCTTGCAGCTCTCCCAAATTTTCTCCCTCTCCAAAAATCTCATCAAGTCCGCCCATCATTTTGACCAGAGAAATCTGGAAGGAGGAGAAACTGTCAGATTCCTCTCTCTAGTAGCAAGACAAGGGATGTAGGAGTGAGATGTGGTGGCAACTCTGTCAGACCTGGACTCACTTGGAAGAGGCATTGAAAGGATTAGCAACTATCAGTCCAGTCTCACAGCCTGCTCCCTTCTTTAACATGTTAATACCCCCATTCTTGCTTGAGGCTCTCTGCAACTTTTAAGGGCTATGATCATCTGGCAAAGTTTGCCCATGAGTAGGAGGAGGTTCAGTGAGGTGAACACCCTCCACAGTGTATTCTATTTCCATAAAGTGGCAAAGTTTGAAGAAATGGCAGACTTTTCGTTTTGAAGGTCACGGGTATAGCTGCCTCTTTGATATTGAGGTAGATGGTATAAACATCTCTTATAAGCTGAGCTAAGAAACCCTCCATCAGTAGGCACTAGCAGATTCTCAGAGCATCTCATCCACATCACCGTTTCAGTGGAAGTAGGCTTTATTAGCCATTAAACAAGAGTGCTCACTCCAGGGAAACAAATGACCTACTGGCTAGTAAGAAGGAGATACACTGCTAGAGACAAGTCCTTCAAAGGAGATGACTGAATCTGCCGTGAGAGGGGATTGTTCTTGTCTTTTTTCAACAACAACAACAACAAAGACTAGCTGAAAGATCATAGAGAACAAATGGTTAGGTCACTGAGGTGTCTTTGGCGGTCAAGACTGATACTTTCAGAATTCTTAGGTAAGGATACTAGAGATAAGTGAGATTTAGTGTTCCAGTCTGGACCTAACTCACCTCCCCTACGCTGAACTTTAGGGAAATTTGGCTGGAACATGAAGTATGAACAGCTACAAAACTTGGGAGGGTTGGATTTAGATCTGAACCCTGAGCTCTACTTTAGCTGTTACCAGTGTGCAGATAGGGAGTCCCACCGCCTTCCAAAAATCTCTCCGCTCTGGCCATGTGCAATGAGGTATCTAGATAACAGGCCTGATTTTTTCAATGTGCTTAGTATTCTCAGCTCCCACTGACTTCAATTGGACCTACAGATGGAGGCGAGGGGCAGGGGAATAACATCAGACCACATCTATTTAAGTGCCTAAATATTAGATGCTTAATGTCAGGTCCCCAAGTCTGAAAATTTTGGCTTTAATCCCTGTGGGTCTCATTTTCTCCATCGATCAATTGGGAATAATAGCAGTTAATTCACAGGAGAGTTGCAGCCTCACTTAGTGTTTACACAGCATGTTGAGAGCCGTGGAAGAAAGATGTTATATAATAAATGGTTACATTCTTTGTCTTCTTACCTCTCAGTCAGGATGCTTCAACATTAAGCATCTATCCTAAAAGGGATAGAGAGGGAATCTCTGTACAGCTCTAAGTAAAATCACAGTTGATCTAGACTAACAGACTAATGGAAAAGAAATCCAAAAGAACATATTTCCTGTGTTATCAGTGGCTGAGAAAGGATTTGTGTACGCTTTCCCACTCAGTCTCCAAACCCTATTGTTGTTGAAACGTCTAGCCCTGGTATATAGCAGAATGATCTTTTCAGCTCCTTAACTACCAAACACTGGTGGTTGAAGTCCTCACACAAATATAGTCCACACAGGCAATACCCATATAGTGCATCTCAACTGCTCTTTGAAGATTCTAGTAGACACACTTATAGTCATCTTAGGGTATGTCTTCTTCACTGCAGAGTTAGCCTAGGCGATTGCTACATGTTAGCCTAGTCAGGGTGTGGCAGCCACAAAGTCCTACCCAAGTTACTGGTAGTGCGCTTCCCTGGGTGTGTGACTAGGACTTCAAGGGGGCATATCCCATGGCTCTTTGTGCAACACCAGGCTGAGCCAATCTATGGTTCTTTCCCAGTGACTCGTGGGAGAATATATCATTCCTTCTGGGCACATGGCGAGAATTGTGGGAAGGCACTGCAGGACTATCAACATTCAAGGGATTTAGCCTGCAAGGGGGGCAGGTTACTAGCCTGAGTGAAAGTAGAACCTGCACTCCTCTCTAACCCACACCCCCAGGCTATCTGGGTTGAAAGCACTACTGGACTCAGGTGAGAGGTTTGTGTGTGTGGACAAGGGGAGGAGGGGAAACACCCAGGTAAGAGCCCAGGCTAACTCTGCAGTGAAGACTATTCTTAGATAAGATGCCAAGCTCACACAGAAAAATGCTACAGCTATGTGTGTAATTACTCATGGAGAAAACTTCAGGACAATAATTTTTTTACTCAGATGGCTGAGAGCTTTGAAGTGCTGTGTACTTCATAAAACTTTGATTTAGGGTATGTCGACATGGCAAAAACAAAAAAACTCACTTGCAGCAGTGAGTCTCAGAGCTCACATTATGGCACTAAAAATAGCTATGTAGACGTTCTGGCTCGGGAGCCCGAGAAGTGGAGTGGGATTCAGAGCCCAAGCCAGAACATCTACATGTCTATTTTTAGCACCGCAGCATGAGCCCAAGTCTGTAGACCCAGGCTCTGAGATGTACTGTCACAGGCTTAGGGGTGGAGGGTATTGGCTGTGTTGACATACCCTTAGGTCCCGATTCAGCACAACCTTACCCACACAGGATGTTCTAAGTATGCAAGTGACCCATTGCGTCTTACATTGAATTTATGTCTACACTGCATACTAAGCCCAGACTCTGATTCAGGTTTAAGTCCAAGCTTCCCTTCAGTCCACACACAAATCAGTCTGACTTGGGTCAGCAAGCACTCAAGACCTCGGTCATAGGATCCTGCTAGAGGGTAGGTCAGAGCTAGAGTCCTGCTGCAACTCGAGTCCAAGCCCTGTCATTTTGCAGTGTGGACACAGGTCAAGCCACAGACCCACGTCAGAAGGTCTGCGTAGTACAGTATGGACACGTAAGCGCAGCTGAAAGACACGGGTCCAGCAATTGTAAACCTGGGTTTACAAAGCAGTGTGGATGCTCAAGCACAGGCTTGGAAACAGCAAGTCCACAAGCCCAGGTCCCACAGACCAGGGCTTAGTGTGCAATGCAGACATACCCAGAAACTCCAAGTCACCTGTGTTTAAGAAGCCCAACGGGTGGTGAATCTTCAGACCAACTTCAGCAGTACCCCAAAATAAGGTAATCAATTACTGAAGTGGCTCAGCTCTGTGTCACCAAATGGAATGATCTAGTAAGGAACCGTGTTCCCCACTACGCAGTGTGCAATGCCCAAAGCGAATGAAAACTATTCTTCCCCCCACCCAATATTTACAGGGTCATTTCCTGACAACTTCTCTCAGGGTCTACATGGCCACTGTTCACAATGTAAAGACTGAGTAAGCACATCAAAATGTGTCCCTTATACATCGCCATGGTCATAAGAGTGTTATTCCAGCCCATAATAGTGCAATTGTTGTTGTACCCTCTCCCTCTTCATAAATTATCCCCTAAGCTGAGTTTCCCTTGGATATGCACCATGCTGCCTTCTGGTTTTTTAAAGGCTTCCAGAACTTAATTCCATCTTTTTTTTTTTATAAGCTCACAAATGCTTAAAAGAGAAATCACATATTTTATGATCACTAAAAGTGTCGTTACCCTTTGAGGTCTACAGCTGAGACAGCAAATTTCTGGTCATTTATTTATTTTACAAGTTTCAACTTTCCAATGATTCCCCTTCTCCTCCACTTTAGTGTTAACATTTTTTTCTACCTGCTGAAATCAATAGCGGCAGTCTCTGTGAAGCAGCCGCAGAGCAAAAGAATACGCTAGAGGTCAAATAGGACTAGGTAGCACCGACAGGGCCTGAGTCTATGGGCCAGATTCTCAGCTGGTGTAAATCAGCATAGATCCACTGGCTGAGGAACTGCTATTATATCTTTTTCATGTGGCTAACCTTGCATCCAAGCAGAGATGCCCTAAATACCCTGGCCCATACCTGGAGATATTTTTCACACATCAGAAGACATCTGCATTACTGTCAAATTCTGAAATGTTTCAGTGAATTGCATCCACCTAGATTGCCCAATTGCTTCAATTACAGATGGTATCCTTCGTTTCTCATCCCTACACTGCTGTGTAGACTCCTTGGCTCTGCTGTGTTCTACCCCAGACTTGGCATCAATTTAGCAATGGGTAAGGAGCAGGTGTGTAGGGCTAGGAAGAGCTCCACAACTTGCAAATAGCATTATTTAAATTGATCTAGAGTTGGATACCCATAAGTAGCTAATATCTGGCAATAATTACTACAATTTCCACAGTTGTTTTAGTCTCTAAGCATAGGGGGAAGTGAGGTATTTCAGATGCCACTATGGAAAATGTTGGTTTTTAAAATGGTGAGTAGAATTATTTGTATTGTGGTAGCACCTGGGAGCACTGTTCATGGACCAGACCCCCACTGTGCTAGGCACTGTGCAAACAGAACAAAAAGACGAATCTATTCTATATAGTTCTTATATCGTGCTCACCACAGTAGTGCCTGAGAGCCTTCCACTGAGCATTGTGATTAGATCTGTTCATGGTCCCTTCCCTAAAGAGCTTATCCAAGTATAAGACAAGAGACAAGTAGATAACAGACAGGCAGGAGAGCACAAGAATGTCAAGAGTGACTAATGATTTTGGATGCCCAACTTGAGACACTTGAAAGGAGGGTGGTTTGCCAAGTGTGGGCACTCTGCCCTTAATGAAAATCAGGCTCCTTTACAGTGTCACATGGTTAACACCCAAAAATCACTTTAAAAAACTTGGCAACTACACACAATAGTTTCATGAACACAATACAATCTCTTTAAGAGTTTTCCAGACCCCTTCACTATAGGACCACAATATATTCTAGTTTTCCTTCCATTTGCTCACAGACATTTCCAACCAGTACCACAACACTGTTTTTCCAGTGCTGCTCTCCGGGAAGTACATGGAAGTGGAGTCATGCTTCTGCTGTGCTCTGCAAACACCTAATTTCAGACTGAGCTGCCCTCTCTTAGGGGAAAAGCCAGATCTCCTCCTCCTCCTGTGGTGCAGCCATATGGCAGTGCAGGACACACTGAGAACACATTCAGATTTCACAGAATATCAAGGTTGGAAGGGACCTCAGGAGGTCATCTAGTCCAACCAGCTGCTTAAAGGGGAACTACTCCCCAACTATTTTTTTTGCCCCCAAGCTATAGCTGGCCCCCTCAAGGATTGAACTCACAACCCTAGGTTTAGCAGGCCAATACTCAAACCACTGAGCTATCCCTCCCCCCATTTAACACCTCCTGCATGTCAGGGAGGGCAGGATGAGCCAGGGTAGGCTGAGGCCGTACTCAGTGAATCCATGAGGTTGCAGGTCCAACAGCTATTCCTTTGTGAATGCTGGTGAGGAAAGGAGATGTACAACAGCTGTTACGGCTACTGCATCCCACAACCTCCTGTAGTGGCTCCAGTGAGTACTTGAAACCCACAGTCTAACAGGATCTGACTCTGATCAAAGCCCACTGAAGTCAATGGAAAGGCTGCTATCCAATTAACTTCACTGGGCCCTGGATAGGGCTCTTTTAGAGGAGTCCAAGAGTCGCTTCTGAAAGTAACCACGTCTCTCCTTTGGACATGGGACAAGTTGAGCTACTGGGAATTGCTTTTCCTGGTTGTCTCCAGGGGAGGAATGGCCATTAAATGTATGGTTCATAGGAGGCAGATACGTTTAAAAGATCTGCTCTCATATTTTCAGAATAAAATATTGCCACTATTACCGCTCAAATAGCTACGCCAACCTCGCTTCTATTTTAAAACAGGCTGCGCACAGCAGTTCTGCTGTGCACCGCATTAAGCTCATTGCATTTTCTACTAAGTAGCTTTCTCTTGGGGCTCATTGGCACTTCCTTGGCTCCATGCATCAGTGACTGATGTTTAAGACTCTCTGGCACTGTCTGTAGTTCTTTAGCTGAAGGGGCAGTTGCACTTGGCTCAGACGATCGTGTCAGCCTCAGTTCCCTTCACCTCTGGAGCTGAACTTGTGTTATAAAAATACCATAGTAGCAGCTACCATCAGGCAAATCTTCACCTTCCGTGTCAATCAGATCATTCTGCAGGCTGCCTCTGCATTTTTATTTCCAGTGCAGGTTGGGGAAAGGAAATCACTAGCACAGCTGTTTTTGTCTGTAGGCATTTACGCTGATAAGACTCAGCTGCACAAATCTACAAATCTCGGTGTTTTTACTCCCACAATAAAACCTTCCACTCTGACTTTGTTTCAGTGGTTTGTAATATATAAAACCTTCCTTTGCGTCTGGGAACTGCTTGATGTCAACTGCCAAAGAAATGGGAACTCGATACGAAAAATTCCAAGTTTACAGGATGAGCTTTAACCCAAACCTGAATCTACAAATCAGGATGGATAGATGAAGATTTGAATGGGGTGGGAGGGGTTCTCCATTGGGAGATCAACACTGAAGAATAAAATGCAGCTGTCCCCAACAGGCTGTGTTGCTAAGAGCTGTGTTGATGCGTCCCCTTATAGTAGCCTTTGCTGATTAATCAATGCAGTGACATTGAAGCTGGCTCCAGCGGGAAATAATTGCTGTCTCTCTCAGACACAATATAGGAATAAGATGCCATGACAACAGTTTTGAAAGGCGGGTGAGAGAATCCAGATCAAAGATCAACATCTGACAGGTAAAACACTCACTCAAAGAAGGGTTCAGGCAGCGAGGTTTCCCCTAGGAAAAGACAGAGAATGGGATAAAAGGGAGGAAAACCCTTTTTACGAAAGATCGGGTCTAGAAAGGAGGAAATGTTTAAACTACAGCTGGGCTCAGATCAGAGTTTGGACCTGATTTTGAATTTCTCCAAAGTTTGGGGGGGGGGGGTTGTAAGAAGATAAGATACTCATGAGAGGAAGGGTGGTTGTGGGGTTAAGGCTCTGTCCTGGAACTCAGAAGCCCTGGGTCCAAGCCCTGGCTCTGATACCCACTTCCTGTGTGTGACCTCGCACAAATCACATACAGCTTGTCTACATGGTGTCAGCAAAATGCACTAGAGGGCCGTGATTTGTGGAGCGCTCTAACTGCCTTGGGTAGACCCTGGTGGTGTACTCTAAAAGCTACTTCGTTTGCATTAACATAGTCCTGTTTCAAACCCAACACATAGCATGGACCTCCCCTTCTTTGCCCTCCCCAGTACTCAGTACTCAAGCTCACTGTGGGCTAATTTATATGCTCAAACACCATGCTGGAAGTTGTACTCAACAGAGCAGGTGAAAATAGTGTGTGGCAGGTTGCGGGGGCCGGGGGGAGTGGATCTCCTACCCATAGATGGAAAGTGGGCCGGGATGTGGGGTCACAACCAAGGTTGGTCTTGTACTGATAAGTGAGAATGTCCCAAGCTTCTGACAAAAAAGAATCCAGCACTGCTCTTAAGGGAAATACGCTGTCAGCCTTAACTACCTTACTTATGTTTCTCGTCTGGGAATAAATACAGGGGTTTGAATAGTATGCAAAGCTATCAACAAGCCAGAAGCAACTGCAGTACCTAACAAACAGTTTCCCCTGACTCGTATTTCCAGCAGCCAAATGAAAGCAAACCAAAGCAAATCACTGTGATCATGAAAATATATGGCACAGAGATCAGGGAACTGAACGGCACAGTTTACGTGGGAAAGTGAATCTGATTTCCATCTGCATAATGAGAATTGGTTCTCATGCTGTACTAATAAAGCAGATATTAGCCAGAAAGATAAATATGCTCAGACCTGGGGATAAATTCAATTGTTTTACATTGCCACTGTCCTTATGTCACCCGGAAATTTGACTTTTTATCTGCCTGTTTGGGACCAGGACTAGAATGGACCACTGAGCTACTCTAGATCAGCTAAAAGCAACAGAGGGTCCTGTGGCACCTTTAAGATTAACAGAAGTATTGGGAGCATAAGCTTTCATGGGTAAGAACCTCACTTCTTCAGATGCAAGATTCTTCTAAATCAGCTGTACCTCTCAGGACCCCATGGACAGAAGGCAAAACAAAGGTATCTTCTGAGAAAGAATCAAAGTTAAGGCCCCTACTCTGCATCACATGGTAAAATCTGAAGGAAGGGAGACAAAGGACTCAGGAAATAGTGGGAGCATCCTCGGGATGAGTTTTCATCCAGATACCCCCACAGTGGAGTGGGGGAAGAGAAGGGGAGTCAGGGGAATCCAGGTGTGGCCTCTAATAGACAGGATCACCTGGGCACCATGGATAAAGGAAGCTCTCAGCAAATGGCTGAGAGTCTAATATAGACAGGGCTATTTCCCCTTTTCTATATAAGGATCGGATCCAAAGGGCAGTATGGTCCAGTGGTTAGTTCACTGGCCAGGGCCTAAGCAGACATGGTTCAGTTTCTGGGGCCGCGTGACCTTAGATGAGTCCCTTCACCTCTCCGTTTCCCATCCTACCTTTTGTCTTGTCTATTTAGACTCTAAGCTCTTTGTGGCAGGGGTGTCTCTCGCTATTTGTATACACAGTGCCTAGCACAAAGGAGCTCTGAACTCAGTTGGGGCCTCTGGGGTACCCCTACACAGCACTTAGGAGCAAGTCTCCTGGCTCAGGTCAACCGACTTGGCCTAGTGGGGCTCACGCATGCACTCCTTAGACTTCAGAGCCTGAGCTGCAACTTCAAATCGCTGTCACCACAGCTGTTTTTAGAACAGCGGGGCTGGGAGGCTCACTCCTGCTCAGTCCAAAATGTGGTGTAGATCTACCCTAAGTGCCACTGTAATACAAAAGACACACAGACCAAGTGACTTGTCCAAGGTCTCAGGAAATCTGTGGCAGAGCTGGGAACTGAACCCAGATCTCCCATGTCCTAGGGTAAGTCCCAAATCACCAGCTCATCCTGTCAGAGACACCAGCTAGCCCCATCACCTCTAGCTTTGAATACTGCACTCATCGCCATAGTAAATCTGATGCACCTCGCATGCCAATTTAGGCCAACTCCTGAGTTGATTCAGTTTTCACTCAGTTTCCTATGTGACTTAAGAGCCCAAATCCCATTTTCAAAAGAGATTTAGCCACTTAGGAGTTTGTCATTGAAAAATTAGTGGGACTTCGGTGCTCATAAAATTTACCCTTAGTTTTTATTGGAGATTTGAGTAAAAACCTCAGGATTTAGCCCCTTTGATAGCTGGGATTCCTTGTTAATTGTTGGGGGGGTTGATTCATTTTCTCCATGAAAGATTGCATCTTTTAGATCAAGATATGCCGATCGATCTCAGAAAAGTTTGTTAAGCGTGAGGAGCAGCAGCAGTTGTGGAGATAAAAATTCCTAACCCTTTGAGCAATTGATCCAGGGGAGACTGAATTAAATGGCATTTCTCCAACCTTTTTATATATATTTACGCACTTAACCCAGTCTTCTGGGATATTGGAATGTCTGCGCTGAAGTTCGCCTGAAGTTAGAGCACTAAAATAGCATTTCAGACATAGAAGCATTTGGTTTTTTAGAGAATCTGTGAACCATACATAACTCTTTCTTGTCCAGCATTCAAATAGTTGAAAAGGCCCCTAGTGGCACTTTGTATACATCTCAGTCCTGCAAGGAACCAAGTGCTCTCTACCCCTATTGAGGAGTACTTGCCACCTGGCATGACTGAGTCTACACTGCAATGGATTAGGGACAATACTACTTAGCTTTCTCTTCATCACCAGCTGAGGTCAAGGGGAGACGTGAGTAAGCCAGGGACCTCTATCTTTAGAGAGCTAGACAAATCTTGGGAGACACTATCACTCAAATCAACCCCAAAATGGCTGCCACGGACCCAGATGTAAGGCCAGGCCTCAGTTTCCCCTTTTTGTCATATAAACCAGTCTAAATTAAGGCTTTGCCTCTATTGATCCCTCGTTTAGGGGAGACTTTATTGATCAACAACCACTAAATCTACATAAAGACATAGTCCAAGGCTTTTGTTTTTTCCTTACCAGGGTCTCCTGCCTCTTCCTATCAGTCAATTGTTAGCAGCCTCTCTTGCCTCTCAGACTCAGCTGCTCTGGTCCTCATCCACATTGAGGTTCAGTCTGTGGTTCAGCTATGCCTCTTCAGTTCTCTCTTCTCTGGGGCAGTGGTCTCCAAAGTGGGGTGCGCGCACCCCAGGGGGTGCGCAAGAGGATCCTTGGGGGTGCGCAGCAGGAGGAGCCCTTTTTTTTACTCTGCAGTTCGGACGGGAGTCCGAGTTTTTATTTATTTATTTTTTCTTCAGCAATTTGGGTGGGAGTCGAGGTTTTTTTGTTGTTGTTGTTTGCTTCGGCACGGCAGTGGATGCGTGCTCAAAAATTTTTTACTGAAGGGTGCACGATCAAAAAAGTTTGGAGACCACTGCTCTAGAGGGGATCTCTTTCTCTTTACAGCCTTCCTAGTCCCTTCCACAGAGCTAGATTCAGACAATTGGACTCTCTGATCTAGGGGCAGATTCCAGCCCCCTTTTTGGACTTTAGGTCTTAGCCTAACCCTCCTTCAGGCCTTAGGCCCACCACAGAGGCCTTCCCCCACAAGCAGTTTCCTCCAGCCAGTATCAACCACTGAGCTTACCTAGCAAGAGCTCCCTTTTCCTAGGGCAACTCCCTTTTATAGTATCCTAGCAGCCTCCTTCCAATTAAGCTGCTTCAATTCTTATTAGTTAAAGGATGCCCAAAGGGCCATCAGGGGCCAGTTAGGCCCGAATTCTCTGAAGGGCCATTGGCCCCATGACAATGACCCTTACACCGCCCTGCTCACAAGCCCTGGTGCAGAGACATGGCAGTGGCAGGAGGGGCCATCCCTGCAGTGAAAGCTGGCATGGAGATTCTGGGCAGCTCTGGACTGTGAAGCAGCCCATAGGCAGCCTCAGGAGACTGCAGTAAGTTAGAGCAGCACCTGGTTGCTCTAATTTCTGCCTGAGATTGTTTCAGTCCCTGGAACACCCCAGAACATAGAGGACACAGAAGTAGTTTAAGGCTATTTTTGCTTACACATTCTGTGCTAGACCTTCAGAAGCTGCAGCACAGAATCTCAAGCATTAATTAATCGATCACCACAACAGGAGGTCAGCCAGCATTATTGTGCTCCTTTTACCAATGGGTAAAGCAAAGCACTGATGATACATGACTGTGCAAGAATTAGAAGTAGTACTCACCACTGCCGGGCTGTTAGTCCTGTATTTAAGCGAACAGGCCAACATCTGCCTGTAGCACCAAGGATTTCTCCACATTGCTTTGATTGTCATGGTCAAGATAAAGATGTGCTGCAAAAGGAAAAATTATTACCTTAACACTGGAAATCTGATTAGTGCAAGATGAGCCATGCTGACTCCATATTTGCTTGTGATGATGATCTTATTTAAACTCATTAGGCATCCCTGCCTTGTTCAGTGGGCTGATCATTCCGGATAGGAGACATTCAAAGAGCCCCAATCAATATGTTTGTTTTGATAGTGGAGGTGCCCATAATTTTGCCATTGTACTGGACTCATATGCTAATCTCTAGGTTCGGTTTCAGATTTTCTTTAGCTTTCCAGAGGTCAGCAGAAATGGGGGCTCCCCACTCAAATAGTAAAAGGGGGGGAAAGATTTATATTATCCGGTGGATGCACCAAATATTATATGGTAAATTACGGTGTATTCAATTGCACCATTAATAGTTAACTGAGCCCGTGGACCTAAAAGGTTGCAGCCGCATTGTTTACCCGCATCTGTTCAAGTAGCACAATAACAACTGAATTCTGAACGGGAAAACATTGACCTCTTTCCATGGTGATGCTGTGCCATGCTGCAGCTCTTTTCCAGTTGAACTAATGTTCTGTGGGCTGGCATGGAGCACACGTGCCTGTGGGGTGAAATTCTCCAAGCCACGAGCCGTTTCTTAGCATGCTTTCCCTCTCTCTCCCCAATCAAAATGTAATCCTTTCATTGAATGCAGAAACCCTTACAGCTATCATGCTTTTCATTATGTCTCTGTGCTATTAGAGTCATTGAGTTTAAGGCCAGAAGGGACGACCAGCTAGATCATCTAGTCTGACCTTCTGTGTATCGCAGGCCATCAACATCATCCAGCACCTACACACTAAATCCAACAACCGAAATTAGACCAAAGTATTGCAGCCCAGTATTGTCTAGGAACTGTGCAATCCGCCAGCTAGCACCTGTCAAGTTATTTTATTTGCTTTGGAGTTTTGTTTAGGGTGAGATTTGGGTTTTTACTACTGATCAATATGGCAGAGAAAGGAAGAGCAAAGCTTTACGGTTGGTAAATGTAAAAAGTAATCCTGACCAATGAATTGGCAGCAAAGACCTGAATTAATGAGTCAGCTAGACAAAGGCATGATGAGAGCCAGGAGTCAGGGAATCATGGAGACATTCTGCAAATCTAATGAACACAAATAACAGCTATCTTTAGCATTGCTAAACTGTCTTCTGTGTGACCTAACGGATAGTTACACTAAGCCTTTGGTTAATAGGCAGGCATATAAACACACATCTTCCTCATCATTCATTATGTTGGCAGGTTGAAAAAGTCCAGAGGTCTCATGATCAATGACTGATGTCAATGGATGTCTCATACATACAGTTCTCTATCATTTGTTTCTTATTTAACGTACATAGGTGTGAGCCTATGTAAAAAGCTCCAGAATAAGGCTATCATACATCAAGCAGATTCAGGAAGAATGCAGACAGATCCCTATTTTTTCGGATTTACTACACTACGCACTTTTGTCAACAAAACAGTGGAGGTGTACACACTACAATGCTCCTCCCGCCATCAAAACTCTCCTGCTTTGCCGACAAAATAAAACCACCTCGACGAGAGGCTTAGCGCTTTTTGCAGCAAAGTTTGATCGATAAAGCGTCGGTGCAGACACTGAGTTCGTTACGTTGCTGTAATTGGCCTCCAGGAGGTATCCCACAATGCCAACTGTGACCGCTCTGCTCACTGTTTTGAATTCCGCTACCCTGCATCCAGCTCCACAGGCATGAAGCCCCTCCCCTTTCAAAACCCTGGGAAGCTTTGAAACTGCTCAGCATGGACAGCTCACATAGCTACTGCCCAACTGAGCATGCCGGCTCCCGCCAGAAAACGCACTCCTGCCTGGATTACAGGGGAGGGGGTGGATCTCCTTGCTCTGTGGGAGAACTCGGAGGGAATCACAGAAGCCAAACATTAACATGGAATCCTGCTCTCCCCAGCAGTAGGACCACAGCGGCAGGTGGGCAGGTCAGACTGCTGCTGGGGGCGGGGCAGCAGGGAAGAAAGAGATTCCTGCTATGCTGTGCTGTGCAGAGCCAGGGAGGGAGCTGGTGTACTGCTTTCCACTGTACTGGGGTGGGGGAACAGGGAGACACCAGCTGCCTGTGCACCAGCTCAGGCCTGGTTGCTTGCAGCTGCTATCTGAACTTAAAGAGACGGTGTGCCGACACACTCACTCTCCCCCAACACACACTCTGTCTCTTACACACACACACACACACACACACACACACACTTCCGTGGGCTTCTTGTGTTAGCGTTCAGCAATGTCAGTTTGGTCATATCACTGAGTGCTACTTTAAAAAGCGATTTAAAATGTGTTGCGTTTTGGGCACACCCAGCAATCATGACAAGGTTCATAGCACGGCGCTGACAAACAATGCCAGGCTTAGCACATTACAGTAACACACATCACTGTGACTCAGTGTTAATATGCTACTTCAAGGCATTCCCCCAGCCGAATAGCCTCGCATGGGTCTCCTCTTATAGCCTTGTGTTCATAACACACAAAACAATACTGAACAGCAGTGCAGGAGCCATGCTTTATGACAGAGATGGCTGGATTGCAGGTTACCAGGACAGTTGAAAAGCAGCTGGAAATCTAGTAGGATACCCATGTGGATAGCTACCCACAGTGCACTGCTCTCTGTGTCGATGCAAGAGCTGCTGGTGTGGATGCGGTCCGCCAACACAAGGAGCATAGTGTGGTCATGCAACAGCTGTTTAATTATGGCAGTGGCTGTACGTAACTTGCGTCGACAAAACTCTTCAGTGTCAACAAGGCCCTCGTAGATAAAAGGCCATATCCAAAGGCAATGCAAATGGTGGTGTACGTTACATGTTGTTAAATTGGGGTGAGTGAGTGTGAATGTAACTTACAGACTGAAAGGGGCAGAAGGGTTGGGGATTAGGAGTTATACTAGGTAAAGCTACTGACCAGAGGGGGTAAGATAAAGCAGGAGGCCAATAGAGTTTGGGAGTTGGGGGATATTTCTCTTACAGTTGCTTACACCTTCTTTTGCTTTCCTGGTAACATTTACTGCTAAATCTCCCCCACCCTTTCTTTTCCTGGTCCTCATTAAAATAAATGATCAAACTCTCATTGACTTCAGTGGCAATAGGAGATGACCCATTCTCCCCGAGTGCAGCCCGTTTGACTGCCTAAGCATTGACATTCCATCCAGCATCATGATTTACAGCATAATTAGTCCGCTCCTGAACTTAGTCCAATACTAAGTGAAAGTCAAATGGTTCATTTGGTTTGAGAAAAGCTGCAAAATTTTGGATATATATTCAGAGTTTCAGAATGGAATAAATCTCCAGAAGCCATTAGATGAATCTAGAGTCTGATCACCTTTGGGAAACAGGACAAACCTTCCTATTGGATCAAGCTTTTCCACCATAAACAAACAATTCTGAATATTATTCTTTTTACTCACTCGCTCCCACAAAAAAAGACACCAAATCACATTTCTTACCACCCAGTAGGGGAGAAGGACCAGAAACTAAAAGAAATCCAGTGGCCAATCTATTTCATGTAGAAGGTGGTCAGATGTGACAGTGAGAGGCAGCAATGCAGAACCACTACAGAGGTAGATACCAGTGGTCTGTATTTCAGCTGCTGGCCTAGAACTGAAAGACTCCATATATCAAACTGCCAATCCCTTGAGTCATCCTTTGACATATTAAACTTTCATTTTGAAAATTAATTCATTTTTCACCTTATCTTTTTTAACACAGCAGAAGTGATGTTGCAATTCTGGAATCTTCAGTCTGCTTTGCAGTCACAACTAAGATAAGCTGCAGACAATAACTCATTAAGCATCTCCTATTCAGTTCTGGGGAAGATATGGGAGATAGTCTACCATCTTCTAGAGAGAATAACACAATACTGTCTTAGCACATTACAGAGAAAGACATATGTACCAGCACAAAGGCTACAGCCCTCATTTTTAGTCATCCCAGGACAGTGTTGGGCACTTCCGTAAACAAACAGATTAGGTAGATAATCTGGCAAAGAAACAAAACAGAGGCTGTACACATTTTAGTCCCAAATGCACCAAAATTCAGTGAAAGTATTTCCAATTGAAAATGGTATGCCTGACGCAGAGCAAGGATGGTTTTGCAACTAAAGTGCTGGACTGGACGCCTGAGATCAGGGTTCAGTTCAGACTTGGTCACAGACCCCTTTATAGCCAAATCACTTAATCCCTCTGTGCCTCAGATCATCATCAACTCCTTTTTCCAATAGCATAATTGTGTAGGGTCAAGGATATGAGCAGATTCCATCCATGTCTGTTTTGAGCCACCATTTGAGCCTATTAGGGGTTGCTTTGGATGGTTTTATATACTGTATTACACCACTGTCTCTTTGCTGTCCACAGCCTCTCTCCCCGTGCACTCTTGCATAGAGAACAATTGTTTGCAATCAATATGGGGTCATTCTAGTGACATCGTCAAATATTGTCGTTTATGTCTTTTATCCTTCATATTGGACCCAAAAAAATCACCCAACTATTTCCATATTGCAGTTTTGGAGACCCCTAGTAAGACAAAATTGGGGGGAAAAACTCATGGGATGCACTTAAAAAACTATGAACATGTTAAAACTTTTCTACACTCAGAAGCACTCTACACAGTACTTGTGTTGGGGGTCTAAATGACTGTGACAGTGGCAGACCAGGTGCCAGCTCATGCCAAGGTCCCCATGACTCAGTTGAATACTGACAAATACATAGCTGGAATCAGTCTAGCTCACCCATGTTTTAATATTGTTAAAATGGGTAGATAGAATTATAAGAATGTGTTTAGACTTTATGGAATGCTTGTAACTTATAACATTTGTATCCCATACTATAATACAGGAATCGGCAACCTTTGGCATGTGGCCCGCCAGGGTAAGCACCCTGGCAGGCCGGGCTGGTTTGTTTACCTGCCGCGTCCACAGGTTCGGCCGATCGCGGCTCCCACTGGCCGCAGTTCACTGCTCTAGGCCAATGGAGGCTGCGGGAAGCGGCACGGGCCGAGGGATGTGCTGGCCACTGCTTCCCGCCTCCCCCATTGGCCTGGAGCGGCGAACCGCGGCCAGTGGGAGCCGCAATTGGCCAAACCTTCGGACGCGGCAGGTAAACAAACCAGCTCGCCAGGGTGCTTACCCCCGTGGGCCGGGGGCCAAAAGTTGCCGATCCCTGTTATAATATTTGGGTGTTTGTATTGTAAGCTTCTGTAACTGTGTAGTTCACCAGTCAGGAGAGAGACATTAACTAATATGAAATCCTGGTCTCCAAAAAAAGGTGGTACATCCTACCCAACAGGGAAGAGCCATCAACACCAGATGAACTATCGTGGAATGTTAGAGGACAAAATACTTTGTTGATTACTGTCCCCTCTATGAAGACGAGTCATGCAAATGAAGTCCTCCCATCAGCTGAGTTTGCAGCTCAGAGTGCAAGTGAGGAAGGGAATAAAAAACCCCTAACAAGAAGGAACTGTATCTCTGTGATGCTTGTACTCTGAGGGGCAAGATTTCTAGGCATACGCATGGGATCCTCAGTGGCTTAGCCTGGATATTGAGCTTGCTTATTATAGAAGCTTCTATTAACCTTTGACACGTAAGATTGTAATTCATTTGTGTGCATGTTTACTTACTTCAACCTTGTAAATAACTGTCTGGTTTCCTTTTACAATTAACAAATCTGTATATAGTTTATTATAGGATTGGCTAGAATTGTCTTTGGTGAGAGATCTAAGGTGCAATTGACTTGGGGTAAGTGACTGGTTCTTTAGCACTGGGAATAACCTGAATATTGCTGTGATTCATGGTGGAAGGGACCATCTACCACAAAGGGATGCTCACCTGGGTGGCAAAGCAGATCGGAATACCCCAGGGAACTGCCTATGACTCCATGTTAAGGCTGTTATAAGAGCCTGAGGAGTTACACTTGATAATTGGCTGGTGAAATCTAAGTATAGAACTCGCAACCAATTTGGGGTTTGTGTTCTGGTTCATAACAGTCTGCCCTGAAGTTGGTACTCACACTCGTGGACCATTGCAGGACAGCTTGATGCTGAACCCATGATCAAACACATTTTTTAAAAAGCTACACACTATACAAGTGTTGGGGTCTACCCCATGTTTAGACAATGAAAATAGATAGGAACAGCAACAACATGAAAGGCACACACACAACAAAGGGGCAGTAAATGACCCACTACTTTGACCAAATGGCACAAGCAGGTGACATATGTTCTGAACATACAAAGGGTTTACACGTTGTAGTAAGAGGAGGCCCTGAGATATAAACCTTGGTATCAGAGGCCTAAACTAAAGTAATGGTCAAGACTTTGCTAACATAAAGCAAAGTTAAGCTGTGAGCAAGAGGCAGGCCCTGCTCACAGAAGCTGGCAAGAAAAGGGCTGATGTTGCATAAATATATATTCACCTCACATAGTTAAAGTATAAACATGGTACCAAGATACACTATACCAGAACATTCCACAGATAACATGGAACAGGCCAACCCATCCCAATGACAGGGGCAAAAGGGTAAAATGATGGATACCGTTGTTTTGATCGAACCAACATGTACAAGGTGCGAGGCGGCACCTTACTACGTGAAGGGGTTGCACCTTAATACGTCAGGAGTGATGTGTAACTTGTTTGTACCCGTGTATAAAAATGCATCCCTGGGGTGGTGTCTTTGTCCGGCCACGGGGGCAGTAGAAAGTCTCGCCACTGAGCCGGGTCCTTTGCAAGAGGCACTTTCTCGTAGTATGCCCCGTAGACTAAGTAATCTGCGGGGAACTGCAATTGTGTCCGAGATCGCAATAAACCTGGCCGAGGTGCCTTCGTACCTTACTAGACTCTGTGGTTATTGGGGGTTCTTGTCAGGTTTGCTGTGTCAGCTATCTGCGTAGAGCTGGGGCAGCACATAGAGGGAACACATGCACGCAGCCGAGTGATATCAACAGGAGAAAGCAGAAGCACCACACCGGTAGCATCTGACAACACACGTCACACATTTGTATGTGTATTTCTGTCTCATTCTCTGGAACGGAGATAACATCTTCCAAGTTTCGTAGGCAAACTAGATGCTGCTTCCCGAGAAGCTTGACGCAAGGCTGCAATGATCCTTTCCTGCACCAGTGGTTTCACCATTTCTATACCCAGGTCCATGAGAAATATCCGTCTCTTACTTACTGATTTATTATACCATGTGCGATTCAACAAAATCCAAACAATATATGCATTCAGACCTGCAATGGGCACATGCAATGCAACAGTGAGGACAGGTCTACACTATAAAATCACATCGGTATAACTCCATCACTGAGGGGTGTGAAAAATCCACTCCCCTGAGAGAGACAGTTATACCAATGTAGACAACACTATGTCAACAACAGGGCTTCTCCTGCCGACATAGCTACTGCCTCTTCCAGAGGTGGATTAACTACGCCAATGGGGAAACTCTCCCATCTGCATAGTAACAGCTTCATGGCAGCATTTTAAGTGTAGACCGCCCCTGAGTCTTTGCCCCAGCAATTCTTTGCCCCAGCAACAGAGTCTTTGCCCCCGCAACAGAATCTGTCAAGTATGGGCTTGCCAGAAAATGTACCTGACAATTCTGGCTTCCCCAGAAACCCTTGCTAGCAAGTGTAGGCTTCCCAGGAAATCAGTTTGACAGTGTTATCTTCAAAGAAACTCAATTTGTTGGACAATTGTGATGACACACGTGGTAAATGTTATCTGGGGTCTTGCAGACCCCCCAAGAGCCGTTTGGTGCATTTTCTGAAAAACAAAAACCACTGAAACTACGATGATAAAAACAATGCTGAAAGAGTCGTATTATCATAACTGTTGCATCAAAATAAAGACAACCGGATGCTGAAATACCTGCATAATTATTTTGGGATCTAACTGACTCCAATACCTTTTTGAGTGTTTTTTTCTCCACATTAAATCCACAACAGGTGTGCAGACAAAAGCACTGGTAACAGGCTGTCCTCATCATGGGTTGAGAATACTTAAAGAAAGAAGAGGCAGCGGTTTGCCTATCATGTTGTATTTAAATGAATTTTGATACGCATTTGGTGTCCAAGAGACCCCCAAAGACTTTGGCAGCATAGTACTTTCATTTTTCCCATTGATTAACATTGAGGGGGTCGAATTGACGCCATTACCTATTCGGTGACTTTTGTTTCATACCCAAAAAGCTCAACAGGTAGGATGATAAAACCAATGTGGAAAGCTTGACCTCATTCTAGTCTGAGAATATTTATGTACGAAGAGGCACAGAAATTTGTATTTCCATTGTTGTGCGCTTAGAGTCAGATAGACCCCAAAACATTAACAATTGCAGTCACGCATTGCACTTTCAACCTTCTATGAATGTTCTCATTTCTTAGTCTATCTAGTTTTGTCATGCCTGGGACACAGTGCAGGCATCTTGTTTCAAACATTCACAGCTTTTGCTTTAGATGCTTTGTCAGTACCCATATTTTGCAACCGTAAAGTAATATGAGCACAATGAGCGGTGTTGTGCTTCAGACCCCCTTCTCTAAAATGGGGATAACCAAATTTCCTTTGTCTTCCTTGATTCCTAGATTCCAAACTCTCTGGGGAAAGGACTACAGCACTATGGATAGATTCTAGCACAATGATAATAATCTGTGGGAATATGTGATTTAACTTCTCAGCACACAGAAAGACAGAGGAAGATGACCCCTGTTCACAGACTTTCATCTTTGTTTCATCAGTCGAACAGGAAAACTAGGCTAATTTGTAGGGAAAAAAGAGAAGTTACTATTAATACTTTACTTTAGAACAAAATTAAACAAAAACCACAGTTGACAAGAGAAGTATTATCTCTATTAATCCATGCCCTTGTGATCTACATATGTTTTAAAAATCTACAAACTCAGTGATGCATTTCTTAAAAGCTTGCAGGGTTTCCAATAGATGGATCACTGTAGGCCAGATTTTCTAAAACGATCCTCCGTTTCTCTGCCCCAAAATTGCTGGCGTTAAAATACTACTGTCATTTGTATGCTTAAGGGCCAGATTCTCTGGTTTGGCTGAGCTGCTCTCATCACACGAACAGGCAAAATTGCCTTAAACTACTTTTATCTCCCCCTTGATCCTGGAGCCAGCCAGATACCAGTCCAGTTTCTTGCATAAATTAGATCAGCCTCAGGGATTCTCTAACTTCTGCCTGACTGCCCACAGCCACAAAGGGCCATTCGGGCACTTGCATATTGCTGAAGTATCAGGATAACCTCTAGCCATGCGTCATTTGCCCTAGACAGTTAGAACTTTCCCTCTACACCTCGGTACACAGGGTGGTGTAGGTGCTGAGATACTGGCCCTATGCCACCCAGGGATTTCATTTATAAAAGGAGAATCCTTACAGGGCTGGATCTACCAGATTTATGTCCCCTTTGCATTGGATGCCTGGGGCAGAGGGGCTGAAGCATGCCTGAGGATCTATCTCCTTGGTGCCTAAGAGGATGAAATCTTGGCCCGATTGGAGTTAACGGGAATTTTTGCCATTGACTTCAATGGGGCCAGGATTTCACCCAGAGTACGTTACAATCAAATAGCTGATTTGTGGCACAATCTACTGCTTACATGTCCAAGGGACCTGAATGTTGCTAACACATTGCAGCTGTAAAATTGCACCCATAATTCTGCAGGTTTAAAAATTAGCATTTGGGTTAAAGCCAGGCTAAAAATGTAGCCTGCTATCTGTATAACGTGTGTGTGTGTGTGTGTGTGTGTGTGCGCGCACAGATAGGAGATATAAATTCTGACTGGTTTGCAGAGCAGCAGCAGTAAAATATTGCCAGAGGAATAGAGCGAAGCTACTAAGCCACTGTCAGTTTCAGACATTATTTCATGACCGTGGTAACTTTTCTGTCCCTCTGGCGATATTTTACACAAATATTGCTAAAGAAAATTGTCCCTGTTTGTTTCATTGCATTTCTCTATTTTGGTGTAAATCTTCACTGGAGAGCCTTATGAAAGGGAATGTCAGGTTCTGAAACCAGGTTTATTTCGGGCATTTTGTTTTATGGTGCACCTCGGCATGTGCTCTGATCTATCACCTGAATTACTATGCAAAGGCAATTATACCAAGTCACGTGAGGATCTTCCAACCAAAGAAAATCAAGAAGAGTAGGAAGCTACTGCATGTTTGCCTATGCACATGCTCACAGTGTACAGCTGAATTACCTTGCGCTTCCCCATTTGTATCAACCTGTTGTCTTCTGTCTTATACTTGGATTGTAACCTCTTTGGGGGCTGGGACTGTTTTTTTGTTCTGTGTTTCCACAGCCTCTAGCACTGGTCCATGACTGGGATTCCTATGTGCTACCACAAAACAATTCATACATATTACGTACAAAAAACCGACATTCAAATAACATTATTAAGGTTGCAAAGTCAAGCACTCAAACGTTAGGAATGCCAAAATTAAGGTTGTCTTAATTCAGCCCCTTTGTGCATATGCTTTATAATGCAGTCTTTAATTACACTATAATATATTATTTTTTTCCATAGGACTTCTGCCACTTGAGGTAATGGAGAAGCTGACAGCAGCAGTAGTAGGTTGTCATCCTCTATGTGGGCCAGCACTAGAGGGGAATGGGACACTTTGCCAGTTACATAATTGCTAACAACCGAGGAATGATGCGTGTGACAGGGCAATTTCCTGCAATATCCTTGAAGAACACTAGTGAATTAAGTTTAATTATCTTTGGACTCCATTGTATTAAATGCAAAAGTTAGGTATTACTGTGGGCCTGGGTGATTAAAGGACTATATTGAACAACATGGCAGACAAAAACGGCCTTTTGGGGATAATATGTGCAAAGTGGATTTTCTGGGGAATCTCCAGCGGGTGGTAAAAGCAAATTCTCCATCCCCTGTGTGACGGGTTGGATCACAGAAACCCCCTTGGGAGCTGCCACCTAATGTACCAAGACTACTTCTATTCCTGTTTTCCCTGCCAGCTCAAGACTCCAGCACCCTGTCTTGCTAAGCCAGACACTCCCGTCTGCTCCAACACAGACCCAGGGTCTGAATTACTTGCCCCAATGCTGCAGGTTTACCTGAAAGCAGCTCACAGAAGTGTGCTGGTCTTTAGCACTCAGATGCCCAACTCCCAATGGGGTCTAAAGCCAAATAAATCCGTTTTACCCTGTATAAAGCTTATACAGGGTAAACTTATTTTATTAAATACAGAAAGTAGGATTTAAGTGGTTCCAAGTAGTAACAGACAGAACAAAGTAAGTCACCAAGCAAAATAAAATAAAATGCACAAATCTATGTCTAATCAAACTGAATACCAATAATCTCACCCTCAGAGATGCTTCAGTATGTTTTTTCTCAGACTGGACACCTTCCAGGCCTGGGCACAATTCTTTCCGCTGGTACAATTCTTGTTCCAGCTCAGGTGATAGCTAGGGGATTCTTCATGATGGCTCCTCCCCTCCTCTGTTCTCTTCCACCCCTTTATATATCTTTTGCATAAGGCGGGAACCCTTTGTCCCTCTGGGTTTCCTCCCCCCCTCACTGGAAAAGCACCAGGTTAAAGATGGATTCCTGTTCAGGTGACATGATCACATGTCACTGCAAGACTTCATTTCCCACTTGCCAGCACACACATATACAGGAAGACTCACAGGTAAATACAGCCATCTCCAGACAATGGGAGTCATCAAGATTCCAAACCACCATTAATGGCCCACACTTTGCGTATATACAATAGGCCCTCAGAGTTATATTTCATATTTCTAGTTTCAGATACAAGAGTGGTACATTTATACAAATAGGATGATTACACTCAATAGATTATAAGCTTTGTAATGATACCTTACAAGAGACCTTTTGCATGAAGCATATTCCAGTTACATTATATTCACTTATTATCCTGTTTTTATAAAACCATATAGACTGCACAACGTCACACCCTGCTTATGCAAAAACCCAGCTGGAGGAAGGGACCATTGTCTACTGGTTATCTGTTCCTGGAAACTGAAGATCAAAGGCCCAGCCGTATAAAGGAAGGGCTAACTTGTGCGTTGGGGGTGCTCTTATGAACTTGTAACCACAAAAAAACAACAACAACAAAACACCTTGATGGGGTTTGAAGGACTAACTCCTGCCAGAACTCCTGCTAGAGGTGGGGGAGGAGTGATCTCTGGTAAGCTTATAAACATGCACATAAGTTCTTTTATTGTTTTTGTGTTTTTCTCTGTAATGCTTTCACCTTAAAAATAAATGTGCTTGCTTAGAAAGAGCTGTGTGGTAACATAACTGGGGCAATGCACTGTTTATAGCCTCTGGGAGGAGGGTTGGAGGGGGAGAGAGAGAGCGCAAAGTGAAGACACAGGCCTATTTAGGTAGTCTGGCTTGCAGGGACTAACACAGTATAAGGGAGGGAACTGTGCATCCTGGAAGACCCCTGGTTAAGAGGGAGAGAGATGCACACCTCTGCCCAAGAGAGGTCACAGCTGGGAGCAATAAGCCTAAGAATGGGTGCCCTTGCTGGACCATGAAGGGGGAATACGAGCGCAGTTGTCCTGAACAGTGAGACTCAGAAATCTTGGGTTCCACTCCAGGCTCTGGAAGGGAGTGTCCACAGATTCATCTGCCTGTTCCCAAACCCCAAGCTAGACCCCTTCTGCCCTGTCCCCTCCAACATGTCCCTGTCCTCTCTGTTCCCCTCTCGTCTCCTCATCTCAGTCCAGTCTCCACTCATCGGGCTTCTCATCCCAGTCTGTTTCCTTGCCCAGCGAGTCCTGGTCTCATCCCTCCAGACTCCCTATCCCAGTCTCCCACAACTAACAGTCTCAATCTCCTTACCCGCAATGCCAAATTCTCCCCACCCCTCAGCTCTTTGTCCCTAGTCTCCTTGCCCAGCCAACGCCAGGTCCCTCAACCCCAGCTCTTCCTCTTATCTCTCTCCCCCATCCTGGGTTTCAATCACCTCTCTCGCCCCCCGACCATGTTCCCCATCCCCTTTGCTCCCAGTTCCAATCTTCCTTCCTTGGCTCCTCCTCCAATCTCCGTGTATCTCACCAGCCTCCTTGTCCCAGTCTCCTTGCCCAGTTCCAGTTCCCCTCCGCATCTCACTTCCATGGCAGAGCTAGATCCTCTCCCCATCAGTTTGTCCTCCCCACCTACTTATTCCAAGTCTCCTTGCCCAGTCAGTTGCAATGCCTCGCCCCAACTCCCAGTGTCCACCACCCCCATCCTCCTAGTCCCAATCTACTACCACCCGCAGGTCCAGATTTTTACCACTCTGCATTTGAATCAGGCAGCTCCTCCTTCATTCTACCTTGGTCCAGCAGGGGTATGTGTTTTTGTCATTGGGAGCCCAGGAGACATGGGGTTCCTGCTCCCCAGGGGAACCCAGGAGTGAGAGGCACCTCACTATTACCTGCCCTTAGCCTGAAAAAGTCTTGTCTGTGCTTGCTGTGGATCATCTCTCTGAAACCTCTGGCAACACAAGCACTGCCTTCTAGGTCTCCCTCTCTCTGTACAGGTTGTGACAGGCCCACACCAACCCCCGAATACTTGGCGCATTCCCTGCAGTATCCAACCGCTTATTTACTGAACTTCAGAATTACCAGGTGTGCTATTCCCACGGGCTTGTCAACTGGCACCCAGACACACAAGCTAAAACCCAGACTGTCCAGGTGAAAACTAGACGGGTGGCAACCCTAAGTGCTTCTTTCCTGGTGAGTTTACATCTCTTCATGAACATATGACTTGGTGCTTAAGTGGGCTTCCATTGTGTTAACTTACAATGCTTAATTTTCATCCTGACAGGGAGATAGGAGAACATCTCTTGTCTGACATAAAACCTGAAGGCAGCGCCGCAACCAGCAGCAGTGCAGAAGTAAGGGTGGCAGTGTGGCGCTAGTAAGTCTGCTGTGAGAAGTGATATTAACGAACCTACAAATATCACTTTTCACAGCAGACTTACTAGCATGGGGTTACCGTACATCTGGCTTTTCCCCAACATTACCTCTATTTGAAGCTCTGTCCTCTGTTATTTTCCAAATAACAGGAAATGTCCAGGATTTTTGCAGAGTAGACACTGTAGCTCAGAAAGAGCCCCAATTACTCCTCTTTGTGATTGGTCCCTCCTCTGCATCCGCAGCGGATTGGTCCATTCCCCTGCAGCCACAGCTGCTGAATCCTGTCCACTCTGGCCCTGGTTCCCAGCCCTAGGGAGAAGATCCTGCAGAGAGACACTGTCTGATGGGTGGCACTGCATCCTGGGCTTGTGCCAGCCACCCTGCCATTGTGACAGGGAGAGACACTGCCCCCCACCTCCAGTGAGTACCCCTGCTACAAATACCCCTTCCATTACCCCCAACTGTACCCCCCCAACTTCTCCTCCCCCCCTTCAGATCCCATTCCACTACCCTCTGCAGTGTCCTCTTGTTGGGAACCTGAAGTATGGTAACCCTATACTTTTTGCCGCCACAAGCACGGCAGTCAGGCAGCCTTCGGCGGCACGCCTGCGGGCGGTGTGTGGTCCCGCGGATTCGGCGGCGTTTCTGTGGGTGATCTGCCAGTCCCGCGGCTTTAGTCCTGCCGCCAAATTATTGGCAAAACTGCGGGACCAGCGGATCTCCCGCAGCCATGCCGCCAAAGGCTGCCTGACTGCTGCCCACACAGCAACTGTCAGGCTGCCCCCCGCAGCTTGCCGCCCCAGGCACGCACTTGCTGCGCTGGTGCCTGGAGCCGCTCCTGCCTATACTAACAGCCCATTAACACCCTTCTGCACGTCAGAGCGGGGGACCTGGAGAATGATGGCAGCTCGCCAGGTACCCAGTTCTGATGGCAGTTCCGCCATCAGCAGCAGAGCAGAACTGCAGAAGTAAGGGTAGCAATGCCATATACCATGCCACCCTTACTTCTGTACAATGTTTGACCTTTGCTCTGTTTAGGAACAATGATGGCTGCCTTATACCCTTACAATACTTTTTGGAGTAAATACACTACGTTGCAATGGAAAGGTGTGTATAATTTTCTAAAACGTTAGGTTTAAATTATATAGTTTATAGCACTTGCCCTCTGTTTTGTGCATGTACTCATGACTCCCACATAATCATCTCATGACCCCCTGAGGGGTCGCAAGCCCCAATTTGAGAACCCCTGCTTTAGTCCATGTAAATGATCAATCTGACGGATTCACGCTGGGTTGTGCTGTGCTTATTTCCACAAGCAAGCAGAAAAGCTCGTCTTAAAAATGTCACAGGCTTTTTACTGGTAACAAAACAAAAGGCAGACTTGTTCAAAATGGCCATTCTGTGATATTTGGTTGTTTCTTCATGATGCTCTGAAAGCTACAAACAGGAGCAATACAAGGTACGCAAGTTAGAGGACACATATCATATGCCCTTCAAGCTTATCTCCACGTACTTGGATCAATATTATTCTGCTTCACACTCTTTGTAGTTTTGGTGATAAAAAGTAACCTGTATTTATATTATGGAGTGATACACATGTTGCTCACATAACTTTTGACACAGTTGGACCACCACATACTTAAATATACCACAATACCTGCCTGCTGATAACTGCTGATAAATTAATAAAAGTGCTCTTCAAACAGCCAAAGCAACCTAGAATTGTTTATGACTTTTCATGAACTTTTGGAGCTGTATTTGATGTGTGTGTTCTAAAACTGTTCTCATGCACATTTATACAGATTTGGCTCTCCAGTGAATTTAGTTAGTTTCTGTGGAATGAGCTGGCTATGAATGCTAAATTTGGTCACAACCCAAAGGACCCCATTCCAATCCAAGCCTATTTAGGAAAGGAACAGCAATTTGTTTTCAATGACTTCACTCATGCTTATTGCAATGTTTCCAGTAAGCTCAGGCAGTGTTCATGTCATGAGATCCTAGCGTGTCATTCTAAATGTGTCTCCTACTGAGATTTCACATTCCTCATGGAAACAAGCAACTGGTGCCTTGCTACTTTTGTTGCCCATTACCTCCCACTTGATAATGCTGAATCACTGTAAAAAGAGAGACTCTGATGACTTACCAAAAGACAATATGGCATCATGATCAGTGCTGCTAAAAGTGAATGTAAATTCCTAATTACTGGCTGCCAGAAGCAAAGCACTGACAAATAGTTTTGGTGACTGTGTTTATACAGCAATGAATTCTCATGTTAGTCATGTCCTTCCGATCAAATGTTTTGGATAGTATTCTTAGTCAGTGTCCACAAGGGAATAAAAGGAGGCACTTAAACTCATTTGAACACTTGCCATCCTCAGAGGTTAAGCCCTCACAGTCACTCTCCTCCTAAATTACTACAAAGAAACATTAGAGAATTAGAGTATTAAAAACAGTAAGGACCAATGCAAAATGGGCAAAACAACCAATCCTAATCAATCAGCTATGGGGTCAGATCCTGTCCCCATTAAAGTCAATGGCAATAGTCCCTTGGGATCCAGAGGGAGTAGAATCAGGCAACTGGTACTCATGGAAAAATCTCAAGGTCCCAGACTCCTCTGTTTTTCATCCAGTCCTTATTCATGCAAACTTCTGTTGGGATGGAGTAAAAACTGAGTCAGGACATAAGCATGCAGGCCACAGCTACAGCTTAGCCTGAGCATGGCTAATTGGGACTAATACTTGCCGTGTCCACTTTACATTACGTACAGCTGAGTAATTAACCTCAACTTTAACTACATCACCATAGTATTCCCATTTCCTCAGAGATTTTTGACCTCTCTGTAGCACTAAACTCATTCCTAGGCTAACCAGCTTCACTCACAGAATCAGCAATGGGAAAACTGTATGAAATAAGAGCAGGCTTACAGTGAAGTCAATGGGAGTTTTGCCATCCCAGTTCCCTTGTATTGACCCACCCAATACATGGGACAGCAGTGCAGCTATTCTGCAACTGCTATTCTAGCCCATAAACATTGCTCCCTGCCTATGCCCTATGCAAGGGCTTTGGCCAATGGACATACATAGTCCACAGACCCATTGGCTGGGCCCTGGCCCCTCCACCCCAGGCCTAATTCACCCCTTCACAGGCCTTAGGATAGAGCTGCCAAGGAGCAGTGCATGTCCTTCTCCACTACCTGTCCCTCCAACCCACTTGAGTGCCAGTTATGCTGCGTGTTGGACCTTTAAGTATTCCACCTCTCTGATAGGAGGAAGCAACATTTTCCAAAGGCCATAAAGCCAGACATTACAGCATCATCAGTATTGAAAATCCAAGCTCACGATTTCACTTCTTTCACTCTTCCGGTTTAAAAAGAGGAATAAACACATACTGCAGCATGTGGCTCTATAGAACGATGTCACCACAGACACTGTGCTTCAGAGACCTGGATAAACCATAAAATTAGAAAGAGTCCCCACTCTGCTTTCACCCTTCTACTCTCCCCTTCTCTGATCCTCTGATGAAAAAGATTTGTGGGAGTCAGTCAGTCACATCAACTGAAAATATAGATTGTATTGTAAAAGTCAGAGTCCACATAAAAAAATGCCCCTGCCCAAAAAAAGCTCTGTTTTGTGTTCCTCACAGGAAAGTGCTGTGGAGAATATAATGACAATATATGGCTAATTGGAACTAATACTTGGCGTGTCCACTTTACATTACGTACAGCTGAGTAATTAACCTCAACTTTAACTACATCACCATAGCATTCCCATTTCCTCAGAGATTTTTGACCAAAGAAAACTTCCCTATGTAGACAAGGCCTTAGAAATACTAAGCCTGATTCTCCTCTCGCTTACACCTGTTTTGCACTGGTGCCACTCCCTTGACTTGAGTGTAACCCATCCTCCATGGACCAGACTCCTCTCTTCTTGTCATCCATCCTCCCTGTTGAAGGAAAAGGCCCAGGTAGGGACCATCGAATTGTGGAGGTAAATGCGTGGTTGCACAGGTGATGTCGGAGAGAGGGCTTTGGATTCTTCAACCATGGGATGTTGTTCCAGGAAGAAGGATTGCTAGGAAGAGATGGGATCCACCTAACGAAGAGAGGGAAGAGCATTTTCACAGGCAGGCTTGCTAATCTAGTGAGGAGGGCTTTAAACTAGGTTCGCCGGGGGATGGAGACCTAAGCCCTGAGGTAAGTGGGGAAGGGGGATACTGGTTGGAAACACAAGGAGGAGGGTGCAACAGTGGAGGCCTGCTGATTCATACTGAGAAAGTAGGGCAATTGGCTAGTTGTCTTAGGTGCTTGTACACACATGCAAGAAGCCTGGGAAGCAAGCAGGAAGAATTGGAAGTGCCAAAGAATTGGAAGCGTGCCAAAGGTTGCCAATCCCTGGTGTTACCTAAAGTGTGAATTTAAACTGATATAATTAATCCTCCCTCTGTGTGGGAAGAATGGAGTAGGTGAACTCAAAGTTCCTTCCAGCCCTGTGGAGGGCAGGGGGTGGGGAATTATACTGTTATAACTAAACTTTCCCTTCTTGTCTTGAGAATCAGTAGCACTCCATAGCTGGCCTGGCATGGGTCAGCATTTCCACTATGAACACTTATATTTCAGCGATTTATAACTCAGCCATAAAAATCATTCTAGATGTGAAATTCAGTAGTCTCCATCAGGGGCTAAATTGAGTTTTTTAATACAAATTTTTCAAAGAATTAATTTTGCAGAGTTGTTGGGGGTGGGGCAGATGCAGGGAGTAAAAGGAATGAAGAGCTGGAAGTCTCCCAGAGGAAGATGCAATTTGATGATTTTCTATATAAATGTAACATTTCTTTGTCTTTTTATAACTGGAATTTAGCAGGCCATTCGTCCTTTCATGTATTATCTCTATCGGTGGTGGGTATTTTGTGTGTGTAGGTGCACGTGTGAAAAAAGCATTAAAGTGGTCGAGATATGGAGAAAATTGACGGCTGCACAGTCACCACTTCTCATCAAGATATTTACTGCACCCTTGGTATTATGGATCCATAATATGCAAATGTGCAGCATCATTAATATGCATTCTCTACACTCACCCCTCCCTAACAGCAATGTTATGGGAATGCAAATTAAAAGCCATACACTCAGCTAAATCTCATTAGGCCATTGTAGGCAGGATCCCGTGTCTGAAGGAGCAAGAGCCTCTATCTTGGGTGCTTCACCTTCCCCTCTTCTCTTTACTGCCACCATGTTTGAAATATTCAACTCCCATCAGAAACATCCCAGTAACATTCAGATTTTCATGGCTGCCCTCGATGGCTGCAGCTGGCCCAAGGAGGAGCAGGGATGCTGGCAGATGTGTTCTCTGAGGTAGGATTCCTGCTAGCGTGAGCCACGAGTCCTCATGGTACAAGATGCTGCCAGCTCCATTTGCTGCACGGTGAAGGGGTCGCCTATCCTGCAGCCGGGGCGGGAACGGCAGCTCGTGTAGACCCACCCGCGCTAGGGGAGGATGCCAACGCACAGGCTTCAGCCCTGGCTGCACAAGGGAGTATGTACTCGTGGGGCGAGGGGGGGGCGAGGCAGGCTTGTGCAGCCGGCATTGGAGCCTGCTCAATAAGCTGCTGGAGACGGCTCCATGGACCATACTCCTCTCTTCTTGGCGCCCGCCCCCATTGCGAAGAAGCTTGTTTGCCCGTTGCAAAGATGGAAAGTGCTACGTAAATACTAACGGGCCATTGTGAGAAGTCTAGCTAGGCTTGCTCCAGCTTGATTAACAATAGCCGTGAAAGGCGCAGCAGGTCAGGTGGCTTCACAGGCTAGCGCTAGCCCCACCCGCCCAAGACCCTGGGTCCATGTTCGAGTGGCCACCGCTCACGCTGCTGCGGTTTCACTGCCCTCGTCACTGGAGCTAGCTTTGATCTAGCTAGCTCGGGTATGTCTACACTTGCTGCACTCACACCTCCCAATTGCTGGGTAGACATACCCTGAGTGGGAGTAAAGTGTGTCCAGACCTCACACTGGCTAGTATTTGGTGCTGATGGTAGTTTAGGTAGTAGCTAGTTGGAGCGGGGTGGGGGAGGGAAGAATTGGGCACATCCCTCTTCTGCTGAACTATGCCCGCTTGGGGACGGTGTGGCACATTACCCTGGCATATCTCTCATCTCACTTTGGTGCACTGCCCTTGGCCTTATTCTGTCAGGCTGCTTGTGCAAGATTAAGATGCTCAACACACCCATCTCCATACCACCAAACCCCCTTGTGCCCCTGACAGATGGGATTTGACTTCACCCAGAAAACCAGATTCAGCTAGGGTGAGCAGATGTCTCGATAAAATCGGAACTGTCCCGCTATTTAACCCTTTGTCCCACTTCCTGATCAATGTACGATCAGGTCACCATTTGTCCCAATATTCGGGTAAGGAGGCGAGCAGGAGAGAGGCACTGACCCCTTGGGTGCTCCGAGCCTGGAGCACCCAGGGGGGAAAATTGCAGCCAAGTTCCCCACTCCTTGCCGCCTTCTCCCCCCCCCTCAGCGTGCTGCGCCCCTCTCCTTCCCACTCCCAGCGTTTCCCGCCACCTAACAGCTGTTTGGCGGCACTTAGCGTTTTCCAGGAGAGAGGGGGGAGGAGCAGGGACATGGTGCGCTCAGGGGAGGAGGCGGAGAAGAGGCAGGGCAGGGGCGGGGACTTGGGGGAAGGGGGTGGAATGGGGGTGGGGCGAGGGCGGATGCTTGGGCGAGAAGAGGAGCGGAGTGGGCAAGCACCCACCCGGCAGAGGGGAAGTCCGCACCGTAGGGGTGAGTGGCGGGTGGGGGGGTGAAGAGGTGAGCGGTGGGCGGGGAGCTGAGCAGTGGGTGGGGGACTGAGGAGGGACGCAGCAAGCCAGCTGGGGGGGGATGAGGAAGGGCGTGGTGGGGAGGGGGCGGGACTTGGGGCAGAGTGGGGGTGGAGCCTGGGAGGAGTGGGGGTGGACTGTGGGTGGGGCTGATGGCACCCCAATGTATCCCAATATTTTAGTGTGGTGATCTGGTCACCCTAGATCAGGGGTCGGCAACCTTTCAAAAGTGGTGTGCCGAGTCTTCATTTATTCACTCTAATTTAAGGTTTCGCGTGCCAGTAATACATTTTAACGTTTTTAGAAGGTCTCTTTATAAGTCTATAATATATAATTAAACTATTGTTGTATGTAAAGTAAATAAGGTTTTTAAAATGTTTAAGAAGCTTCATTTAAAATTAAATTAAAATGCAGAGCCCCCCGGACTAGTGGCCAGGACGGGCAGTGTGAGTGCCACTTAAAATCAGCTCGCGTGCCGCCTTCGGCATGTGTGCCATAGGTTGCCTACCCCTGCCCTAGATTAAGCATTGGGGCTGAAAAGCTCAGTCACACCAGTGTTCACAGCCAGGAAATGGGCTCCAAACATTTAACAACCTTAGATGTTGCCGGTGCTGGGGTGCAACACAGAGGCTTAAAGCAAAGTTAAAGCTTTAAATCCAAATTTCCAGGCTTTTGCAGATTTAAAAACAGATCTTTGCCTTGGTTTGAATTTAGTATTTGGTGACTTACTCCAGGGTTATTTCCCTTGACTTGGTAAATAAAATGTGAACATTCCAGAGGCTAATCCTTTCAGAAGACAGTGTGTATGTGTGTGTGTTGGGGGGTGGGGGGGGAGAGATAAAGAAATAGGAGGCACTCTGGTGTGCTAATTATGCTTCCTAATATGGCATGAGGCTATTTGTCGCTTGGGCTGCTTATTCACAGTGCTGCATATTCCAGCTGTTTCAGCAGGTCCAGCTAATCTTATGGGAAATTAAGCTGCAATAAGATTCTGCAGACATTCAGGTCTAGACTGTGATATTGATCATGGCACAGACAAACTGAAGGAACAAGGATGAAGTGGCCTCTTTGTATACAAGTGCAGTTATTCAATATAAAATGACCTTTTACAGATGTAAATCTGCTATGTAAAGCATAATGTGGTTATTTGTAAAATATGTGAAAAGCGCTAACTAGATCCTTTTCCAAAATAGCTGGGATGGTTCCCCCCACACACACCCACTCCTGCTTCATCCTCACTTCACCTTCTCCAGTCCACTTTCCCCAAGAACCCAGGTTACACAGAGGATCAGACTAGAAGATCACAATGGTCCCTACTGGCCTTAAATCTACGACTTACAGAAGTTTTTACAGGCTGGATTTGATGTCAGGTCTGGCAATACATACTATTCGTTTACAGGCATTCCCAAGTGAGAATCCCAGAACCAACCACCTTGTCCCCACAAGCTTTGAGGAAGCTCAGGCCCTAGATCTGGATCCAAGATCCATGTCCTTGGTCCATTTCTAACATGGGATTCCAGAAGATGAATTCCCCTAGAGTTGGGGCAAATTCAGATCCAGGTGTTGGCTTTTCAGCTCAAGTCCATATGAAGAGGGAATACAGAAGATGAAATAAAATAAAGAACCAGAAAAAAGTGGTTTCTTCTTCTGTTAACTGAAAAAGTAGACCCAGCTGGAGATGAAATGTGAACTGTTGATGTCATTCTAATGGTTTCTGTGTTCCACCTTAGCGGAATGGTGGTACATAATGCAAAGTGGTTTCTATCTATATAGAATCTAATTTTGATCGTGCTCCTGGAGGATTGTAAAAGGCTTTATATAATTAAGATACAAATATAAAATCATCTGCCAGCTATTTTATGCTCAATTAGTATTTAGGGTTCATAGTATACAGGAAACAACCTTAACTATCAAGTGACTCAACAACATAAGCCACCTTCAGAGAACACAAAATTAAATAAATAATACTTTGGGGACCCCTAAAAAGGAGGAAAGGAAAATGCTTTTAATGGGGGTAACCGTAGTTCTTGTTTTAGCATCTCTTAGAAAAAAATAATGTTGCCAAAATGATACGTTGCTATTATTTGTATTAGCAAAACACCTAGAATCCCTAGCCATAGACAAAACCCTCTTCCACATATTGAGCAACACTCCTCAAAAGTGATTTCTCATATCCGACCCTTCGGTGAAGAAAATTATCCATCATCAGTGACTACGATCTTTTATGTAAAAAGAACAGGAGTACTTGTGGCACCTTAGAGACTAACAGATCTTTTATGTATGACTAAAGTCACTGAAGGACAGTTCCAAATGCTCCATCAATCTCCCTGGTAGAAGCAACACTCTGGTCAATTGTAACAAGGGCTGACAACAGGTTCGACATGACCAAAATGGCCAGCTCGGCCCAACCTATAACCTGGAGGAGGTTATTCAGAACAAGAAGGCCTATGCCCAGTGGGAACCTTTTCCCCAAGTTCTCAGAGGAGTCCAAATACACCTGGAAATGAATAGCCACACCTTTCTCAATCACTTTACTTGGAAGAGCAACAGGTTCTCAAGGAGGGGCAGATGCCTATGTATGTGAGGGGAGTTAGCATCCTCTTTTACTTAAGCAAAGAGTGGATAATGTATGGCAGCATTGCCAGCATGGCAATTGCATTAACCAACCAAGATGAGTGAGGATCAGATGGTGGCTCTTAGGGACCAAGGAAACCATCAAAATCCCCATCAGAATGTCAGTGAATACCTTGATTACAGGCATTTAAAACTAAAAGGCATTTGCCAGAGAGACACCCCCCACAGATAGCTAGAAAACAAAATCTGCACTGAAGGAAAGTGGCCCACAGCAATCATCAAAAAGCCCAGGGGCACCAGCCTGGAGCTGCTTCATCCCATCTGTGAGTAATGAAATCAACTCAGCACTGCATTTCTCTGCCAAAGGCAAGAACTTCCTTGCTTTAGTCCTAGTACTCCTGCACATAATCCCTGCATGGAGGCTGATCAAATGCCAGGGGACTCCTCAGCCATCATCTCTCCAGTACAGAAGCCAGCTGCTTCAGCGCCTGCACTCAGCACTCAGATACCAGAGAGATGCAGTTGGTTTACAAACAAGAACAAAAACAAAACAGAACACATCACTATTAAACTATAGCACAAGGAAACAACTAGTGTATAGCAAAAATCCAGGAAGTCATCTCCTGATGACAACTGATAGTAACAGCTAGTGAGCAGCTCAACATCTGGAAGAAGGAAATCAGGTATGACTCAGTATTAAGTAATGACGGTAGAGCAGATACAGTTCAGATAAAATCTAAAGTGGGCAGTGACAATCCTTCAATCTAGTTGGTTGAGCCGCTGTCATTTTATCTAGCTAAAAAAAAAAAGTGTAGAAGACTGGATTAATTAGCTAGTGCAAAACTTTGCAAATAACTTGTACAGTATTTATATAAATGGTTTTCATCCAAGGATCTCAAAGTATGTTAAACGCTTTAACTGACCTCAACAACCTCTGACACAGAGTTAGGATTATCCTCATTTTACAAATGGAGAAACTAAGGCACAGAGAAGTTAATTGATTTGCCTATGGTCATAAAGTAAATCTGTAGCAAAGCCCAGGAAAGAACCCGGAAATCTTGATTTATAATCCCCTACTCTAACCACCGTGCTCCTTTTCTTGTTGAATTCAATGGCTAATAGTATTCCTTGAGATAAAGTTAGCCAACTATAGGCATATCTTTTTTTTAATAAGTTTTAAGCCACTTATTTGCTTTTTCAGTGAAGTTAGTATTTTGATTGACATGAACAATTGCTCTGATAAAGTCTTAAAATAAGTGTGTTTTATCACCTTCTTTTCTTTTGAAAGGAACAGAAAAGAGAACATCTATTTTCATAAGCTGACAGCCCCTGTGACAGACACATCAAAATGTCTGAGTTCCCCTGTTGCCTTGAAGAAAGAACAGTTCTACCGATATTTGAGGTCTAACCGAAAATGAAGGTTAAAGTGCCTTCCAAACTTGCTGTGTACATTCATTCTTTTTTCATACTGCCCTCTTACCGAAAGACTGGAACAATGAGTTTATAATACTTCTGTGAACGGAGTGGTGTCTCTCACTAGAAAATGTCGTTGTACTGACCGAGTAGGAGCAAGGGAACACAGCTTCCATTTGAAGCCATGAGAAAGTGAGGACTTGCAAAATTGCTTTAAAGGAAGGAAGCTTTATTTGGGGGGGGGGGAGCCTTTGTTATTTCAGCTGAAATCCAATTTGTTCAATAAACCCAAACTTTTACAAGTCTCTGTTCAGCCAACACGACATAGGTCTGGCCTATACCAAGTTTGGCCGGTATAACTATGTTGGCTAGGAGCGGGAAAAAAAATCACACTCCTTAGCTGACATAGTTATGCTGGTAAATCCTCAGTGGTGACACAAATATGCAAAGAGAAGAATGCTTCTTTTGGCTTAGCTAACGTCGTTTGGTGACGTGGTATTACTATGCTGACATAAGAACTCCTCTCGGCGTCTGTGGCATCTATGCTAGGGGGGGTATGCTGGCATAGTTTTGCTGACATAGCCTCGGGTAGACATGGCCACGATGTGAGGCCAATTGTCCTGGGGTTGATAGGTCAAAATGTCATGCCAGAAGAGCTCTGCTCTGCAGATGTTTATTTAGGATACCATCACAGGTGAATCTCTGGTTTGTTCTGGTACATGAGTTCCTGTGAAATTGGGATCTAGCTAGTGAATGTGGGAGATCTTTAATTGGTGTGAGTAATCATAGAATATCAGAGTTGGAAGGGACCTCAAGAGGTCATCAATATGGCCAATCTTAGTCATTAGCAGCATGTGGTATCCTACCCTCACACTACTCACAAACAAATTGCTTACCTGCCACTTTTCCAGCTAACTGGTGCTTCCTTTTCCACTCCCAGGAAGCTAAACCTCATCCTCAGTATTTGAAAGATAGGTTCTAGTTAGCAAACTGCAACACAAATTCTGGTGAATTTGTACAATGCCATCATAAGATCGTCATCAGAACAATGGTCCATCTAGCCCAGTATTCTGTCTTCCAGCAGTGGCCAAAGCCAAGTGCTTCAGAGGGCATGAACAGAGCAGGCAATCATCAAGTGATCCATTCCCTGTTGTCCACTCCCAGCTTCTGGCAGTCATTAGGTAGGGACACCCAGATCATGAGGTTGCATCCCTGACCATCTTGACTAACGGGCATTGATGGACCTATCCTCCATGAACTTATCTAATTCTTTTTTGAATCCCGTTATAGTTTTGGTCTTCACAACATCCCCTGGCAATGAGTTCCACAGTTTGACTGCATGTTATATGAAGAAGTACTTCCTTTTTTAAAAAAAACCTGCTGCCTATTAATTTCATTGGATGATACCGGTTCTTGTGTTTTGTGAAGGAGTAAATTACACTTCCTTATTCACTTTTCTCCACACCAGTCATGATTTTATAGACCTCTATCATATCCTCCCCACCCTTAATCGTCTCTTTTCCAATCTAAAAAGTCGAAGTCTTTTTAATCTTTCTCTTATGGAAGCGGCTACATATTCTTAATCATTTGGGTTACCCTTCTCCGTACTTTTTCCAATTCTAATACATCTTTTCTGAGATTTGGGCAACCAGATGGCACACAGTATTCAAGTGAGCGTACCAGGGTTTTATATAGTGGCATTATGATATTTTCTGTCTTATTATCTATCCCTTTCCTAATGGTTCCTAACATTCTGTTCCCTTTTTTGATTGCTGCTGCATATTGAGCAGGAGTTTTCAGAGAACTATCCACAATGACTCCAAGATCTCTTTCTTGAATGGTAATGGCTAATTTAAACCCCATCATTTTATATGTATAGTTGGGATTATGCTTTCCAATGTTTATTACTTTGCACATATCAACATTCAATTTCATCTGCCATTTTGATGCCAAATCAGCCAGTTTTGTGAGATCCTTTTGTAACTTCCCAGTCAGCTTAGGACTTAACTATCTTGAGTAATTTTGTATCATCTGCAAACACACTGTTTAACCCTTTTTCCAGATCATTTATGAATATATTGAACAGCACTGGCCCCAGTACAGATCCCTGGTGGACACCACTATTTACTTCTCTCCATTCTGAAAACTGACCATTTATCCCTATCCCTTCTTTGCTGTCTTTTAACTAGTTACTGATCCATAAGAGGACCTTCCCTCTTATCTCATTACCCCTTACTTTGCTTAAGAGCCTTTGGTAAAGGACTTTGTCAATGACTTTCAGAAAGTCCAAGCACCCTATATCACTCTTGTCCACATGTTTGTTGACCCCCTCAAAGAATCCTAATAGATTAGTGAGGCATGATTTCCTTTTACAAAAGCCATGTTGACTCTTCCCCAACAATTCATGTTCATCTATGTGTCTGATCATTCTGTTTTAACACACACACACCAATCCACACTTCACAAGTGTTTGAGGATGAAACTAACTAGGACTGGACAAACCTCAGTAGAAGCTAGTCCAGGAAGGCCAAGTGAATCACTGACTGCCTGTTCAATTGACAGAGACTGGCACTAGGCTAAGCTCTGCTAATACAAAGGGGGAAGAGGAAGGTGAACCCCCTGGGCCACCTAGAATTTGGCTATCGAATTGCTTTAGCTAAGATTCTGGGCTATGGTTCACCAGTAGCAATAAACCCCAGCTCCACCTTGATCCCAAGAGATTCAGGGTTCTGTGCAAATCTTTCACGCAGCCCTAGATTGAATGCATCATGAAGCTATCAAAATGCATTTAGCTTCCTACATCTTGCTCCATTTCATTTCCTTTCTCTGCCTCCTCCTCTTGTACAAGTGACTGATATACATCTTCCCCATGAAATACTGCAGTGATCTCCTCCAAACAACCCCTAACAGCAAAAGAAAGGAGGAGAAGGGAGGGAACAGAAATATCAGAAAGGTTGGGATACGTATTACTGCTTACCAAAGGCAGAGGGTGACTAGGGTACAGTCCTACCCTGTTTGCCCACACTCATTCTTTTCATGCAAGCTCAATAACTCCTGCTCCTTACTAGCTGCAGCCACTGAAATTAAAGTTATTAGGTTTTTGGTCCCTTTAAATTTCAAAGAGGGGCACAGACTTCCCTAACAATAAAGATAACATCTGTCTCAAAAATGAAAAGCTGGAGAGATAACCCAGACCAAGCCAGTTGCCTCAAGCTTGTAAAACACTGGGCTACTTTAAAAAGATATTAGTGTATCAGAAAAGCCTGCAAACATGATATCAAATGGAAAAAAAACTATTACAAATAATTATCTTTATATTTTCATACTCTCTATACACACTAGGGTCTGTATAAAAATATATCTGTAGCAAATATGGTAAATGTCAAGGTTTTAATGGGGTCAGTCGAAAAGTTAGCAAAAAGAGGTCATACATCCAATCAGATTAATTGACTAACGTGCCCAGCAGTAGATTATGTTAATTTTGACAGTAAATTTTAATATTTGTAATGCAATGCATTACTTGATAAGGTTGCTAAGCCTACTCACAACTTATTAGCCCGCCTTTAAATACCAAATGTCAGCTTTATCAAAGCCAGACATTAGTTATTAGAGATAGGTGAAACTCAAAAGGCCCAGAGATTTGGACTAGTTTGATTAACCAGACGTAAAGATTGGCTGCTTCTCCCGATCTTTTGGTCTCCATATTTGGGCGCCCAATCCTGCAGATGCTTTTGCATTTGTTTAACTTTATTCATGCAGGGAGATCCCAATGAATTCATGGAGACTACTTCACTGCATCAAGTTCAGCATGCGCATGGAGTGGGTGGATGGTCCAACAGTTAGAGCACTAGCCTAGGACATGAGACTAGAGCTGGGTAGGAAATACTTTACGCGCCCCATGAAAATTTTCAAGATTTCAGAACTTTTCTCCTTTCCACATCAGGATGAAAACAAGACCTTTTGAAATTTTTCACAAAAAACAAGAGGGAGTAAGAGAGAGGATGCAGAATAACCAACAGGCAACTGGTTAGTACACTCCCCTGGGATGGGAGATCCTGCTTCAAATCCCAGCTCTGGTCTCCCTAATCCTAATCACCGGACTATTGGCCTCTTTCTTTCTTGAATTTTGACCAAAATTCCATCCTGGACTGGAGATACCTTTCTGACTAAGGTTTTATCAAATCAGCTTTTTCAGAAGAAAAACCGCTTAGTCAAAAAATTCCTGACCACCTCTACTTGGGAGACCTGAGACTTTCCCCATCTACACTGCTACTTTTTAGCAGTGCATTGTCCCATTGCTGGACTCTTTTCTTATTTCAGTGAAAGACTCCAGCAGCAGGACAAGGCTCTGGCAGTGGGGAAAAGCTCCAGCAGTTCCCCCTTCCTGGAGCCTTGCCCCACTGCCTCCTGCTGCCAAAGCTGGGTATGTCTACACTGCAATATAAGCCTGGGCTCAGACTCCGGCTTGAGCCCAAACCCATTTTCTATCTACACACAAATCTCTCAGACTTGGGCTCAGACCAATGGCCCTAGGATCCTGGGAGGATGGAGGGTTCGAGCCTGAGTCAAACCAGGACCCTGAGTTCAAGCCCTATCACTTTGCAATGTAGATGCAGCCCCTCTGGACTCAGATCCTGGTAGTCCGCCAAAAGTATCCCACAATCCCATGGGCCAACGTTCTTTGTCCTCTCTCTCAAGAATCACCAATTAACTCCTGAGAAACAGAAGCAATGCCACTTGTTTTAGTACAGCAGCTCAGTGAGTCAGCATTTAAACCTTCCACTTTATTCTGACTGCCACGCTGCAAACACACCTTCGGAGAACCGAATCTTCTGCAACGGACACCAACCAGAAGAAGTCCTTTGCAAAGTGCACTGTCTCATGACTGTGGGAGCACAACCAGATTTTGATTAATCGCCAGTGAGAGGCCAGGAAAAAGGGGGATTTTAGTAAGAGTGCCAGGAATGGCCACACACGGAAGCAAATAGCAAAAAAGCTGGCAGCATTGGAAATTTACTGCACCGGTGAGCAATGCTGGAAGCAGATTAAGCAACTCAAGACCAGAAAACCAGGGCCCAGAACTGCACCTCAGGCAACTCGCCAACATTGTGCCTGTTTTATGATGAGCACAGAGCCAATGGCAGTACATGATGACCTGCTCAGCGGGGATGGTGACCTGCTGGCCCCAGAATCCAGCATAGGAACTGATGGGAGCCAGGCCAGCGTCAGGCACTGAATGAGGCCAGTGACATGACTCTGCCGCTGACTCTGGTCCCAGGGGAGGCTTTGTCACAGGAGCAGCCAAAGCACATCCTGGGGCCATACTCAGCAGAGCTTTTGATTGTGCCGAGGAACAGCCTGCTGCACAACCGGCTGCTGAAACAGAAGAGGCAGAAGCTGCCCAGGAGCCTGGTATGTTTCTGGCACCATTTTCACGTTTAATAATATAGGGCCAGGAGGGATTTCCATTCTATGAAGGAATGCAAAAGTTATTACAAGCCCTAGGTAGCAGCATGAATCCACTAATGGTGGAGTGTATGCCAGCACCTTGGCATCTCCCCACCCCTTCCCCCATACCATGTGGAATTCAAAATGGAGACCAGGAAATGCAAACAGAAAAAGTGTGGGGGGGGGCAGGGAGGTTTACTGGAAAGGTGCACATTTTTGCTAGGGCATTCCCATGTGTTAAAAATAATAACCTTACACTACCATGCCTGTAAGGTTGCCGCTCTGTAACCACTGACTGGTGTAATGAGGTGTCTGAAAACAGCAAACTGGGGGGGAGAGGAGAGAGTTGCAAGCATGTTCCATTTACAAATCTAGTCCATTTTAGTTCAGTGTAGCCCATGCAGTCCGTAGGTAATGAAATCATGAGTCCCAAATACGACCGTGGTCCAGGATGTGCCCCGGGAGGAGGGATGGCAGAGCAATCCTGTGCTGCAGTCCAGGAATAGCTTGGACAACTCCATGGCTGGGTGGGCCATGCAATCAGGCCCTGTAAGCGGCTGGGCAGGGCCACTGTGCCCTAGAGCGGTCACATTTCAGGAGGGCGCACGCAAGTCTGGGAATTGGCTGGTTGGACTCAGGTCTGCAGCAGTGTGGACGCTGGAGCCACGGTTCGGGACTGGATTAGAAAATTCTTAACCTAGAGTTGACAGTGTAGTCGCTCAAACCCTGTGTTCTCTAACCCAGGCCCGTTGACGCAACTTGCTCTAACCCTGGGTTTACATTGTAGAGTAGACATACCCAGAGCCTTTCAGTCACTTGTAGCAATACATCACAGCGTGGACGCAGCCTGCTTTTCACCGCGGCATGTAGCTACTTGTACCCCACATACCACTGCCAGCATAGACAAGGCCTTAGAGCAGTGGTCCCCAAACTGTGGGACACACCCCCTTACGGACATGGATGAATGTTTGGGGGGACACGGCAGGGCCTGGACCAGCTCCCACAGGGAGGGAGCGCCACCCAGCCCAGCTCTGGCTCTGGCCCCAGCCACAACCACATCTTTGGCTCCCGACTCCGCTCCTGGCTCCAGCCGTGGCCCCTCTCCCAGCCGCAGCTCCAGCCACCGCCACAGCTACACCGCGGCCCCTGGATCTGGTCCCACTCCCAGCTGTGGCCCCACTCCCGGCCTCAGTCCCTGGCTCCCGGCCCCAATTGTGGTCCTGCTACAGGCCCGGCCCTGGCTCTTGACCACCTGTGGTGCTGGAAGAATTTTTATAGTCGGGATGCTGAAGGTGCAAACCATGTATTTTACTCTTGGGGGAATTCTGTGCCACTGCACAATGCAGAATTTTGCAGAAATGAATGTTGTGCCCGCAAAATTTCCTTTCTCCAACAGAAAAGGACTGCAGTGCTGCTGGCCAGCACTAGGGGCAACTGGACCTGGCAGAGCTCAGCTCGCACCTATAAGACACTGCTGGGAGGGAGGGGGAGACAGTTAAAGGGTTCCTGGCAGCTGCAGTTCCCAGCATGCCCTGAGGGAAGGAGACAGTGGTGCCCAGGAAACTCCATACAAACCTGGGACAGACCATCAAGCTGTTTCTCCCTCTGAATCCCTAGGCTCTGAGAGGTAGGGCGTAACTGGGCAAGAAGGGGGCCTGTGGCTGGGCTCTGGGAGGGGAGGGAGTGCAAGTATCTGGGCCAGGGAGGGCCCATGGCTGGGCTCTGGGGAAGAGGGGGTTCAGGTGTATTGGCTGGGAGGCTCCATGGCTGGGCTCTGGAGGAGAGGGGTTGTGGATGTCTGGCCCGCCCCCGGCTGGGCTCTGGGAGGTTAAGGGGGCAGAGAAACAGGAACTGGGTTGTCACAGGAGTTTCTTTGACTCTCTACTCCTGGGGGAATTTTTGTTTGTGTCTGTATTGTTACAGACATACTTGCTGACAGGTATTTTGAAATAAATTACCAAAATAATCGAAACTGGCATGATTATGTAGTGTTATTTTGACAAATACAATTTGCAGAATTTTAAAATATTGTGTGCAGAATTTTTCATTTTTTGGTGCAGAATTCCCCCTGGAGTAGTATTTGTGTTGTTATTACTATCACTAGCCAACGGTGCAGCAGCACCTCTCTCAACCATGTCTCCCATGGGGGGATGGACAGATTCCATTACTGGTAAGGGGGAGGTGCGACAGAAAAAGTTTGGGGACCATTGGAAAGATGCGTTTGAAGGACTGGGGCTTTGGGCTGGATGCATATTAACAGATAAGTGTGGGGAAGCTTGATCTGCTGCTGTAGCTGTTCTGAGGATAAATGGAGGTGCTTCTCATAAGCACCTAAATGAGTTAGTATACATATGGTAGAAGAAACTATGACCAAGGAGAATGAAAAATATTAAGATTTTAGTCTGCTAATAGTTCACACTACCACCACTCCAACTATAGGAGTTCCTTGTTAAGGCAGAATTACGTGTTACTTCTTTTACTGCAATCGATTTTTCTAGTCTCACACTAAGATGTACAGGGGAGCTGTGAAGCATAACTGACGTTTGCAAAGCATGTTGAGATCTTTGGACAACAATGCCAAGACTGGGTCATGGACAGCTAGACCTAGTGGTCAGAGCCAGAGTCCACAGTCACGAGACATGACTTGAGAGTCAGCTGGGTCAGAATACTGGGTGGTCAGAAGCAAGAGACAAACTGAAGATCAGAACCACAAGTTAGATGCCAGGAAGTCAAGCTGGGGGCGCAGGAAGCAAGAAGCATACAGTCCAGTGCAAGATGGATCTCAGTTGTTCAGATGGCTTCCTTTTCCCGCTGCTGGCTTAAGTAAGGCCAGCAGACCAATTGGCTGCTCTGGAACTCTGCCAATAGGACCTCAGGGGCAGAGCCTCACACTGGGGCTGGTTTCATGGGCCCTGGAGAAGTAATTGTCAGGAGGCTGGCAAATGGTGGGCTGGAGCACGGCTGCTCCAGTGAACCCTACAGAACTGGGTTCAATGCCCATGGGTCATGACACAGATGCTATGGATCTAAGTGTGTCCAGTCCCATATTCATGGGCTGATAGGAGATGTTGCTTGTAGTAGGACGCGATGGATTTCGGTTGCTGTGTTTTTCACACAGCATGCCGTGTGACAGCTACCAGAGCAGTATTAGCTGTCACCACTGTATGTGGCAGTGATTGTTCTTTAAGCTAGACAGGACCATGTCATGCAGAGGCTTTTGGGTTATCAGATGTGTCTTCTCAAAAGCTCTGTTTATTAGTACTTTCACAGAGCATGTTATGAGTCATCAGACAAGCGAAGTTTACTAGGCTCCTAGGTCAGGATTGCTTGCCCTAACAGATGACAATTTTGCTTATGAAACACATAGCCTGTCCTTTCAGAAACATATTTCTGAGCTGGGCACATTTATATTTTAAGGAGAATTCTCATATCCCTCTTTTAACTGGTTTGATTTTTCTAAAACATAATCTGGCCACTAATCAAGTATCTTTGCTGAAGGCATTATTTACCTCAAGGTTGTCTGGAAACTACATATTTTCTCCTACAAAACCACTATGATACCTTATTGGAATGGTACTTAAAACAGTGACTGTGTATGTCCAGCAATTGTCCAAAATATCCTTGAATGTAAAGAGACAGAGCAAAAGACAGAGCCACGTGCTACTATGCAAATGGCAAAAGTAACGGACCAGGGTGTCACTGTTTGCAGCCCAATAAAGACCTCTGGTCAATGTGGAGTTGCAGTTTAAAAAAAAAAAAAAAGAAAAAAGCTAATATACTGGGATGCATGAAGAATGGGTTTGGTGAATAACATATAGAATATTGTAATGTGTCTTTATAAATGAATGGTGTGGCCTCATCTGGAATACGATGGGAAGTATTGGTCACCCCATCTCAAAAAGTATATTGCAAACCTAGAGGGGATTCAGAGAAACAGTGATGAGAACGTACAGGGGCCTATAAAAACCTTCATATGAAGAGAGATTGAAAAAAGATTTGCATTGTTAACCTCAGAAAGAAGATGAAGTAGAGGGGATATAATAAAAATGCACAAAATAATGAATGGTAGAGAGAAGGTACATTAGGAGCTTCTGTTCTCTGTCTCATAATGAAAGAACAAAGAGACATACAATGAAATTAAAAGTTGGGACATTCAAAACTGATAAAAGGAAATACTTTTTTTTCCACGTGGCTAATTAACCTGTGAAACTCACTGCCACAGGAAGTTATGAAGGCCAACACCATAAGATTCTAAAAAGGGTTGACCATTTATATGCATATCAAGAATATCCAGTTATCACAATAAATAAATATTTTGGAAGGGCTATTACACTCGTATTCAGGCCAATCTCCAACAATTAAAGACCAGAAAGACACAGTATGTGGGAGAGGAGCAGATTGCCCCACACCCACTTACTGTGGGGCTCTTAAACCTTCCTCTGAAGCATTTGGAACTGGCCACTTGTGGAGACAGAATACTGGACAAGCTGGAGCTCAGGTCTGATCCAGTATGGCCATTCCTATGTTCCTAATGAGATGCTGCGGCACATACTGCAAGCAACTGTGGCAGAAGTAGAATCAATACAGGTAGGGGCAGATGCTAGTGTATTTAGAACAGTGACAGCAGTAGGAGATGCAAAGGTAGATGACGTTATAACCATGATGAAAGCAGCGGTTGATGCAGCGGCAGATGGTGCTATAATTGTAGCAGAGGCAGCAGGAATAGATGGAAAGGAAGATAGTGCTGTAATCATCACGAAGCTGACAAGGCAGATGCTGTGGTAACCACAGCAGAATCTGCAGGAGCAGATGCTGCAATTCTAGGAGAAGTGACAGGCACACACACTGCTGCGAGGCTATATGAGTTCTAAGCTGCTACGGCAGTCACTCTTTTCAAACTCCAAGCAGTTCATCACTTGCTAAACTGGGCATGTTATTTTTTTTTTCATATTCACCAAATTTATTGCAAAACCATCACAACATTCATTAAATAAATTATTTAATTCAGAGATTTTTTCAGACCAGGAGGGACCTTTATAATCCTCTAATTTGGCCTCCTGGATAACACTAGCCATAGAATTTCAATCAGTAATTCCTGCATCAAGCCCATAATTTCTTATCGAGCTAGACTATCGCTGTAGAAAGACATGCAGTCTTGACTCAAATGATTGAGAATATGACGCAACCCTAGGTAAGTTGTTCCAACAGTTAGCTACCCTCAGTGTTAAAAACTGGCACTTTGTTTCTAGCCTGATGAATGTGCCAGTGAATTTATCCACCAGCTCTACAGCAGGATGAATAAAAAAAAAATGATTAAAAATATTTTTTTTAATCACAAAACTCTGTTTGGTCAGTGCTTATTTCTACAAACCAAGGATCTAATGCTATATTGTGGCTATATTAGGGTTACCATATTTTAATTTTTAAAAAGGAGGACACTCCATGGGGCCCCGGCACTGCCCCAACTCCACCCCGGCACCGCCCCAGCCCCGCCCCAATTCTGCCCCTTCCCTTGAACGCTCTGCCCCCTGCTCCTCCACCTCCCCTGCTTCCCGCGAATCAAATGTTCGCGGGAAGCCTGAAACAGGGAGGCAGCAGGTAAGCTGGGGCTGGGGCGGGGTGCTGCGCGGCCCAGTCTGGCCCCCCTGGCCGAGTGGCTCCCTTTGGCGGCCGGCCGGCCCAGGCCAAGAGGCTCAAAGGATGTGGGTTTAGGTCCTGGCTTGGCCACAGATTTGCTATGTGACCTTGGACGGGTCACAGTTTTTCCTAGGAAATCAGGCAAATCTGTAAAATGCAGAGAATACTACTTCCTTTTTTGCATATATCTCCACATAGGCCCCAATTCTGCAGCTGGCTCCCCAGAGGCAGACCTATGTGCCTGCATGGAAGCAGATACAGGATCAGGACCTTAGACTGTAAACTCTTCAGGGCATGGACTCCCTGTCAATAACAACCACCACAGCCTAGCACAATGGGGCCGTGACCTCAGCTGAGCATCTAGGAGCTAATGTAATACAAATTATATATCGCTCTGACAATACTTCCTTTTCTTTTTATTATTATTAATTATATTCATTTATTATTATTTTATTATTTACAGTTGCACCTAGGAGCTCCAGTTATGCACCCCATTGTGCTAGGTACTGTAACCAACACAGAACAAAAAAAACCAACCTCCCCTGCCTGAAACAGTTTATAATCTGAGTAATGTAACCCACATTTGCTCTCTCTATAAACCTGTATCTCAACGAGATGGGGGTGGGGAGTAGAGACACAAAATAGAAAAATGGGAACTACCACAGTTAAAAACAAGTAAAGGACAGGAGGCAGAAGAGGCAGTTTCCCTACACTGCTCTGTCAATGTGCTTTACCAAGCCCAGCCTGGAAGGACCTTTCTAAAGAGTGACAGGTTCATTCGGTCTCCATTCAAACCTAGGTCTCTCTGAGGCAGTCCACAAATGTGATAATTAATGCTGGTTTTGACAGCAGATTGTTTTGCAATGTGGACACCTCTGGGATATGAGCTGTGACCCTTAACTTATCTCACATAGCTGACTAATCATTAACTCATTTCACAGTAGCCACTGAAGAGCCGCCTAATGAGAGAGAGAGGACAAAAAGTGAGGGGAGGACAGTGAATGTAAGAATTTTGACATTTATATTTGATTTTAATAGGATTTTGGATTAGGTGCCCTTCCTAATCTACTCTGTGAACATGATCCACACATTATGTAAAGTGGAAACTCACACCCTTCCTGGGGTTGGGCTTTAATGAAGGAAACAAATAATCTCAGACCTTCTGCTCAGGCATCACTATTCCCCAGTACAGGTCTGTCTCATCTTACGCTGGGGTTACGTTCACAGTCAGCACGTAAAGCGAAAACCACGTATCGTCAAAATTACATTGAGTGTAATGGCGGGCGGAATCGCCCGCACTACAGGAACAGTATTTAAATTGTTATTTTTCTCTTTTTTTGTTGTTTTTTGCCGACTGCGTAAAGCTGAATTCGCACATGTTAAATGTGTGTAAGATGCGACAGACCTGTATGCCAATCCCACCTCCTTAATACCCAGATAGAGCAGTGAATCTCCTTCCTCACAGAGCCAGCGGAACCCAAGCAGGACTTTCCAACAGGATCAACACCTGCTAACAAAGAGGGAAGGTCGGGGGCAGTTTCAGGCTGGGTGAAATTTTTTTAAGTGAGGAGTAAATTTTCCAAAAAATTAATTTTCGGAGGGCCTCAAAACTATTCATGAATTCATGTTGAATTCAGCAAATCATTTCATCTGGGGAAAAATTGAAAACAAAAATTTAGAACTATCAAAATAGCTTGTTCCAATTGGTATTTTTAAGCCAATCTCATGATTTTTTGGGGCCTGACACAGGAATGCTTGGAGATGGTAATATTACAAACATGGCCAGCCTGCTACAGAGGTGTAACAGACTCTCTGATTTGGTAAGCTGATTTGCCCAGTACTCTGAAAAGAAACATAGTGTGCTCATTTACAATCCAAAAGAACTATTCCAACATTTCTTAGCGTGACTTAGAAGTTATAAGTGAGCCTTTCAAGAATGTCCAACCTTCCGGAGTCATGCACACAGATGATGAAGGCAGAATCCCAGCCCCTGAGAGTCCTCACAGTTATACCAAAATAATCTTTGTGACGTCCCAACTTTCTTCCTTTGCCTCTTTCTATCTGTCTTCCTCTCTACCAGTGGTTTCTATTTAGGTGAAATCTTAAATATTCTGTCCTGACCTTTGCTGGAAGGAATTTAATTACCTGCAGAGTTTACATAAATTATACAGTCTGTTTGTCTAAGATTAATCCTGTCCAGAGATCAATATTGCCATGGAACATCCAGAGAAAATGGTTCCGTGCAAATGCCACCAAAGGTCACAAAAATCTTTCTGGACAGAGGAGAAGAGAGTCACGGTGTGACACATTCCTGTCTTCAGTCTGGTGCATGTCTCTGCCGCTACTTTCTGTTACCGCTCAGGGATGATTTATCAGCTGTTAGAGGACACTGGGTACAATCCGCTCTAAGAACCAGCTGAGTAAAATTAATTGAATGCAGTGATGAATACAATTCATCATTCTTGAAAAATGGTACAAAAAGTGCAAGGAGCATGATGCATGGGCCCTGGCACAGATAAACTGATTTTTATACCAGCACTTGGTAACTACTGAGTAGAGGCCATAAATGTCAGACCATTCTCTGCATGGGAAAGACAGTTCCTACTCTTTTGTTTACAGAGAGACAGAATATTTAAAGCATGCACGGTCAGGAAAATGATTACTTACCTACAAACAGCATCTCTGTAGCTCAACATCTTTGCTTCCTGGGTGTCTTGGAGTCCTACCTGCGACTTTACTGGTAAAACCAAGTTTTTACTTGTGACGTTGCACCCCATAATGCTTTATAGAAATATGCTTATGAGTCTAAATATGACATAACTGGAATATGTTTTATGCTAGATATGCCATGTAACATATCTTTGCAAAGGTTATGTTCTACTGAATGTACTCATCCTATTTGTATGCATGTATCATTTTTATATCTGAAGTTACAAGCATTGGCTCTATGCTTGTATTTAAAGTGTTTGCTGTAGGAAGCACATAAGGCAGATTTGGTCAACATAGTGTGAAGTAATTGGGAGTACTTAGCTAACAATGGACTTTGAGAGATGCCAATCCACATCTGAGCTTTCCTGGGAATGTTCAAACTAACATGTAAACAATGGCATCGGCCTGTAAAGAACTGAGTCATGTATGGATATGTGACTTGCCCATGTGACTCCAAAACTCCATCTTATAGCTGTGATTCTGCACAGGAGAACACAAGGGGTTTCCACCCACAAGAGAAAGCCTATATAAAGCTCCGGGAAACCCCTCCATTTTGTCTTCAGCTGGCTCAAGAGATAGCCTCTCCATCCCAAAGCGATGCCTGAAAGAAACTGGAAAAAAGGACAGTAAATACGGGGGATGTGAGTGATTGCTGGACCCAGACTAGGAAGGAGCCTAGTCTGTCAAAGAAGCTTATTGGAACAGCTCTGAGGGTGAGATTTACCTGCATTTAGTTTCCTACTGTATTAGGTTTAGACTTGCATGTTTTATTTTATTTTGCTTGGTAACTTACTTTGTTCTGTCTTGTTATTACTTGGAACCACTTAAATCCTACTTTTTATATTTAATAAAATCACTTTTTACTTATTAATTAACCCGGAGCAAGTATTAATACCTGGGGGAGCAAACAGCTGTGCATATCTCCCTATCAGTGTTATAGAGGGCGATCAATTTATGAGTTTACTCTGTATTAGCTTTATACAGAGTAAAACAGATTTATTTGGGGTTTGGATCCCATTGGGAACTGGATATCTGGGTGTTGGAGACAGGAGCACTTCTTAAACTGTTTTCAGTTAAGCCTGCAGCTTTTGGGGGACATGTTTCAGACTTGGGGTCTGTGTTTGTAGCAGGCTAGCGTTTCTAGCACAATCATGCAGGGTACTGAAGTCCCAAGCTGCCAGAGAAAACGGACTTAGAGATAATCTCAGCACATCAGGTGGCAGTCCCAAGGGGGTTTCTGTGACCCAGCTCGTCATATTACAGTGGGGGAGGTTTAGGTTGGATATTAGGAAAAACTTTTTCACTAGGAGGCTGGTGAAGCACTGGAATGGGTTACCTAGGGAGGTGGTGGAATCTCCTTCCTTAGAGGTTTTTAAGGTCAGGCTTGACAAAGCCCTGGCTGGGATGATTTAGTTGGGGATTGGGTCCTGCTTTGAGCAGGGGGTTGGACTAGATGACCTCCTGAGGACCCTTCCAACCCTGATATGCTAGGATTCTATGATTACAACTACTAGCACTATTGAGCTAAAGCAGCTAAGAACAACACAGTTCCCTCTTCCAATGTCACCCATCCTAACTAAGCTCCAGATGCAGAACTGTGAGCACTGTTGCTGATGTGAAGACAGGTTTTCAGAAGTACTCAGCACCCAGCAATTCCCATTATGCAGATTTTCAAAGAGATGGGTACCCATGCACAGCTTTTATGAAAATATGAAAATGGGTACATGCACAGCTTTTATGAAAATATGACTGTGACAGGGTGGAACAGCCAGGAAAGGATGATGGGCTGCTTGCCTGTCATATGATTCACCAGAGATTTAAAGGAAGGGATGCATTCTTTTTCCTGTGGGGGGAGAGAGAGAGAGAGAGAGAGGTGTAAAGGGAAAGGTCCTGGGCCTTGCAGCCTGTTTTGGTCAGCGGAAGTTCTTTGTCTTCTATTATGAAAATCGGCTCCCAAATGTAGGTGGTGGGATCTTTTGAAAACCTGGCCCCTATGGGCCGAAATGACCCAGGTTGACTTTCAGATCCCAGGTGGAGTTTGCAGCTTTACCAGGTAGGGGATAAAAACCCTTTAACTTGCACACTAACTAGTACATATTAGATTAAGCAATTTGGTCATAATTATGCTGTGCATCAAATCCTGAGCTCCTTCTTCAGTCCTTCTCAGGCTAAACTTGTGTTGGCTTTTTGCCTGAGAGAGGCACCCAGATTCTATCCATGTGGTCTAAATTGTACAGATTGTTACAAACTTAGATTCTAAACTGTCTGGACAGAGTCCATTTTATTATGTTTGTACAGCCCCTAGCATAATGGGGCCTTGAATAGGTTCAACTATGACACAAGGAATAAATAATAATACATGATAACTTGTACCAAACGTGAGTCGATTTCCAGCTATTGGACCTCAAGCCACAAAATTTTGATCCAGCGTCAGAGTTCAAATGCCCCAAAGTTTGGGATGGTTGGTTTTAGGATCTGGGTTTGGATTTGTAACATTTCTTTCATCTGAAGTTCAGGGGTGTTTAGATTTGGAGTTTTGGTTTGGGTGATAACTCCAGATTAATAATACTTTTAATGGTTTATCTTTGCTTCTTTCAGCAAGCTGGGGTCAGGATACAATGGGGAGCATGGTATTAGAACTAGAATAGAACTGAACAGGAATTATAAAGCAAGGGAAATTCAATAAGATTGCTATTGTTTCTTTGTATTACAATAGCCCGTAGAGGGAGGCACCAACTGAGATCAAGGCTCCATTGTGCTAGGCACTGCACAAACAAACAAGCCATGACTTGAAGAGCTCACGATCTAAATAGGTGAGACAGACAAAGGGGAGACAGGGGAAATGACTTACCCAAAGTCACTTAGCAGAGCATAGAACAGAACCTAGGTTTTCTGACTCCCCCTTTCCTTCCCTAGCCACTGGGCCACACTACATTCAAGATCAACCTTTACTTAGCCACGCTGGCGGGGGAGGGGGGCAGGAACGGGGACCGGGGGGTGGAATACAGACAGTTTCTGATGCTAAAATAAGCCTCATGTGAACAGACCCCTGTGGTGACTTGGAGCCCCATTGGCTTCCGTGGGGGTCCACTCACATGGATTTCATTGTAGGAATGGGACCTAATGTATAACTTTGGTGGCATTTAATGAGCCTGGGGGCAGATTTGGAAGATTACAGTGTAAGCTCCTTGGGGCAGAGACTGTCTTTCATTAGGTATCTAAAGGTCCTAGCACAATGGAGGCCTTCCCCCAATGTAACCATGCAATACAAATAATAAATACGGGGAAGATTCTGGAGTTCCCTCCTCCTCTTTTCTTTCACTTGCTTTAAAAATATGAATGCTAAAGGCACACAAATGTACCTTCAGCGCTACTGGAATACATCTTACTGACACTGCCAAGCCCATGACAGGCTGCTAACATTTGGCATAACAATAGGCCTACAAAGCTTCCTACCCCTTTCTGTCTTTATCATCCTTTAGAACCAAGAAAGGTGGTAATTTTATTAATAACATACCAGCTCAGCACCGTTTCAATGCTTGAGGTTCTAGTGTCCCTCCGACTGTCCTTTTGCGGTTGGCCTTGTATTACCACACGCACATTTCCCACTGCATTTCAGGCTCTTGGTACTTAAAGCAAAGATACATTTTTGAAGGATTTGTTGCTAGCTTTGAATCATTTCCTTTCATCAAATCTGTAAAGCGCCTTTTGGCTGTTTTTTGTTCTCATGGAGAGAGAGCCCACTGTCACTAAGGAAACATCTTTGCTGTAAAAGGGGAACAGAATAGCATTATAGTTAGAAAGTGCTTTTTAAAAAATCCACTTGTGTTTTGGCAGCTCAGAAAATGTACAGCTGAGAAAGCTTCTTTTTTCCCCTACCTCAGATAAACCGCAATGCATACATACTAGGGTACAATATTTCTTACATATAACATTTGCCCTGAGTGATACAACATTGTAATCTACAATGACGTATCTTCATCCCTTTACTTCCCTGGAGATAATATAATGAATGATCACTTTGATATAGCTGCTTATACCCTAGAGGATCCCAGCAGCTTACAAGTTGTGTGATCCTTGCTCTGGGGTCGAGGGGGCATGCTATGAATTGCTATGGAAGTATGCCTGAGTAAAGATAGAGTACCAAGTATGGACCTCCAGATTTCGCTGGATAGGTCTTCAAAAAATTACAGAAAAATTGTATAAACAAAAAATTATGTCTGCTGAGTCATAGCAATGTCCTCACTATACCGATCACACCATTGTGTGTTTGCATGACACCTAACACAATCGGACCCAGCTGTCACTAGACCTTTCTGGGGCTACCATAAAACAGTTAATTAATAAATAATGAAATAAAGAGTCCAAAAACTTCAAAGCAGGGAAATGAATCATTAAAGACATCTTAAATCTTAGATAGCCCACACCATGAAAAATATGTCTACTTACCAAATATAAAGAGAAGCACCTTTCACCACCTCACAGACACCTTAAATGAGTACCATTCTTGCACCAAGTATGCAGTGCAGTTGTAGTTGTATCGATCACAGGATATTAGCAAGACAAGGTAGGTGAGGTAATAAGAGCTCTGTGTGGCTTGAAAGCTTGTCTCTCTCACCAAGAGAAGTTGGTCCACATGATCTCACCCATTCTTGCACCAGTAATCTCAACATATTAAGACAGCACAATGCCCTTTTGAAAAAGAAACCCCCAAATTATGGGTCATATAATCTCCAGCCCTCTGTTTGACAGCTTGGTGTTAGAACTCATCAACAGATAGGCTGGTTAGTACTCTGGGCTCCTTTAAATTTCATTGCCTATACAAGAATCACTACACTTCTCCCACTCTTCCCCAATGTCATAGAATCATAGAATATCAGGGTTGGAAGGGACCTCAGGAGGTCATCTAGTCCAACCCCCTGCTCAAAGCAGGACCAATTCCCAACTAAATCATCCCAGCCAGGGCTTTGTCAAGCCTGACCTTAATAACTTCTAAGGAAGGAGATTCCACCACCTCCCTAGGTAACTCATTCCAGTGCTTCACCAGCCTCCTAGTGAAAACGTTTTTCCTAATATCCAACCTAAACCTCCCCCACTGCAATTTGAGAATTACTCCTTGGTCTGTCATCCGCTACCACTGAGAACAGTCTAGATCCATCCTCTTTGGAACCCCTTTTCAGGTAGTTGAAAGCAGCTATCAAATCCACCCCCTCATTTTTCTCTTCCGCAGACTAAATAATCCCAATTCCCTCAGCCTCTCCTCATAAATCATGTGCTCCAGCCCCCTAATCATTTTTGTTGCCCTCCGCTGGACTCTTTCCAATTATTCCACATCCTTCTTGTTGTGTGAGGCCCAAAACTGGACACAGTACTCCAGATGAGGCCTCACCAATGCCGAATAGAGGGGAATGATCACGTCCCTCGATCTGGCAATGTTCCTACTTATACAGCCCAAAATGCTGTTAGCCTTCTTGGCAACAAGAGCACACTGTTGACTCATATCCAGCTTCTCATCCACTGTAACCCCTAGGTCCTTTTCTGCAAAACTGCTTCCTAGCCATTTGGTCCCTAGTCTGTAACAGTGCATGGGATTCTTCCGTCCTAAGTGCAGGACTCTGCACTTGTCCTTGTTGAACCTCATCAGATTTCTTTCGGCCCAATCCTCTAATTTGTCTAGGTCCCTCAGTATCCTATCCCTACCTTCCAGCATATCTACCACGCCTCCCAGTTTAGTGTCATCTGCAAACTTACTGAGGGTGCAGTCCATGCCATCCTCCAGATTATTAATGAAGATATTGAACAAAACTGGCCCCAGGACCGACCCTTGGGGCACTCTGCTTGATACCAGCTGCCAACTAGACATGGAGCCATTGATCACTACCCGTTGAGCCCGACAATCTAGCCAGCTTTCTATCCATTTTATAGTCCATTCATCCAGCCCATACTTCTTTAACTTGCCGGCAAGAATACTGTGGGAGACTGTAACAAAAGCTTTGCTAAAGTCAAGGAATAACACATCTACTGCTTTCATCCACAGACCCAGTTATCTCCTCATAGAAGGCAATTAGGTCATTCAGGCATGACTTCCCCTTGGTGAATCTATGCTGAGTGTTCCTGATCACTTTCCTCTCCTCTAAGTGCTTCAGAATTGATTCCTTGAGGACCTGCTCAATGATTTTTCCAGGGACTGAGGTGAGGCTGACTGGCCTGTAGTTCCCTAGATCCTCCTCCTTCCCTTTTTTAAAGATGGGCACTAGATTAGCCTTTTTCCAGTCATCCGGGACCTTCCCCAATCACCATGAGTTTTCAAAGATAATGGCCAATGGCTCTGCAATCACATACGCCAACTCCTTTAGCACCCTCGGATGCAGCGCATCCGGCCCCATGGACTTGTGCTCCCCATTTGGTTACCAGACTGAGCAGACTCTTAGGCATGGAGCTGAGCAATTCCAGGTTGATGCAGCCCCGGGAGCTGAGCAGCCTTTGGCAGGCGGAGCTCAACTTCTGAGGTCCAGCAGCAATGAAGGTGAATTTTGGTCTGGACTGAATTCTGAATTCCTGAGAGGAAAACCAGAGGTTGGTAATGAGTTATTAGCCATAGTAGTTTCCTCATTTCCCATCTCTGAGTGTCCAGCCAATTTGACCACCACATCTTCATTTCCATGGTGGACAGCAGATTCATTTCCTTTCTTGTGGCTAGCCAAGTCTCTGTCCTGTATATTAAGATGGGTCAAATTACAGTTTTATACACTCTACCTTTTAACTTTATTGGCATCTTTTTGTCACAGAAAACTGGGATCAGGTCCCATCATTTTTGCACCACACCACTTTAGTACAAGGCTGGGCATCCCTTAGAAGGGCACCATCATCAGCAACCCTTATACTAGGTCAGGGGTGACCAGCCACATCCATGACAAAGGCAAAACAAAAAGGGGCTTAAGGCTGACCACTGATGTAGGCCAATGTTTACTGGAAATTCTCTACTGTGGCCCCATTTATTTTGGACTCCAGTAGCCACTGCATCATATATAACCTGGATGCGTTGGGCATATCCTTCTGGCAAGCCTCTTCATCACAAACACGACCAAACCAGTTCTCTTGGTGCCCGATCAAACGCCTTCTCCAGGTCCACAAAGACCATCCCCACTTGTGACTCTTTTCTCTCAATTTCTCCATGAGGAGTTGTAGCACAAATATGTCATCAGTTGTGCTCCTCACAAGCATGAATCCATATTGAACTGTGCAAATTTCAACCATTTCATGCAGATGCTTTTCAGTAATCTTCTCTCATATTTTTGCAGCATGTGATGCCAGCTTAATTGGACAATAATTAACACACAGTGTAATATCTCCTTTATGCTTAAAAATAGGACCACAAAGCTTTTACACCTTTTATCCAGAAATTTCCTTTCTTAAGAATATCATTGAACAAACTTGTAAGATACTTGATACTTCCCAATGACTTCATCACATCCACTGGTACTGCATCTGGTCCAGGTGATTTCTCCTTTTTCATTTCCCTAAGTGCCTCTGCAACTTCCTCCTCCTGTATGCAATCCATCATGCCCCCCATTTGGCTTACATGTACTTAATTTCTCCCTTGGGCTCTTCTCATTCATCACTCTTCCAAAATAATCATTCCAAACTTTGTTGATTGATTCACCATTCGTTTGCAATATACCATATTCATTTCTAATGTAAGCTAACTCGTTCACATCCTTCATCATTTTCTCTCTTGCCTTGTCAAGTCTATAGATGGACTTCTTTCCCTCACATCCTCCTAGTCAGTTATATGGCTCATCACAGCCCATACTTTTAGTAGTCACAACACTTCTTTTGGCCTCCGTATATGCCATTTTATCACTGCTCAAGCCACTGGATTCTTTAACTTGAGTATTCCATCACTAAGTCTCCCTTTTATCCTTTTTGGCACTGGTTTCATCACTCTTATCCAGAAAAGTTTACTTTGATTTGAACCAGTTGTCCTCCACACAGCCCTGTGTGTAGTCAGGAAGGCTGCATGTTACTCCTTGTTTGAAGGCTTTTTCATTCCCATCTTTCATTTTCCATCACTTAGGCTTTTCTGGTGCCCAGGGGTTCCATTGCTTTCTGCGGCCCATCCCCAGGCTCAGGATGTGGCCCTTAGACATTGCATCCTGCATATGTAAAATGTAACTGATGCTCTCTGGAATGTGTTACATGAAGCAAGTTAAAGAAGTATGGGCTGGATGAATGGACTATAAGGTGGATAGAAAGCTGGCTAGATCGTCGGGCTCAACGGGTAGTGATCAACGGCTCCATGTCTAGTTGGCAGCCGGTTTCAAGTGGAGTGCCCCAGGGGTCGGTCCTGGGGCCGGTTTTGTTCAATATCTTCATTAATGATCTGGAGGATGGCGTGGACTGCACTCTCAGCAAGTCTGCAGATGACACTAAACTGGGAGGAGTGGTAGATATGCTAGAGGGTAGGGACAGGATACAGAGGGACCTAGACAAATTAGAGGATTAGGCCAAAAGAAACCTGATGAGGTTCAACAAGGACAAGTGCCAAGAAGGCTAATGGCATTCTGGGCTGTATGAGTAGGGGCATTGCCAGCAGATCGAGGGACATGATCATTCCCCTCTATTCGACATTGGTGAGGCCTCATCTGGAATACTGTGTCCAGTTTTGGGCCTCACACTACAGAAAGGATGTGGAAAAATTGGAAAGAGTCCAGCGGAGGGCAACAAAAATGATTAGGGGGCTGGACCACGTGACTTATGAGGAGAGGCTGAGGGAACTGGGATTGTTTAGTCTGCAGAAGAGAAGAATGAGGGGGATTTGATAGCTGCTTTCAACTACCTGAAAGGGGGTTCCAAAGAGGATGGATCGAGACTGTTCTCAGTGGTACCTGATGACAGACCAAGGAGTAATGGTCTCAAGTTGCAGTTGGGGAGGGTTAATTTGGATATTAGGAAAAGCTTTTTCACTAGGAGGGTGGTGAAGCACTGGAATGGGTTACCTAGGGAGGTGGTGGAATCTCCTTCCTTAGAAGTTAAGGTCAGGCTTGACAAAGCCCTGGCTGGGATGATTTAGTTGGGGATTGGTCCTGCTTTGAGCAGGGGGTTGGACTAGATGACCTCCTGAGGTCCCTTCCAACCCTGATATTCTATATTCTAAGCAGCCCAATGAAATGATTAACAGTTAGGTAGCACTGCACTGTTGTGTTACCTTAATAACAAGAAACACTAATGCCATATCTGCAGAGAAATTAAAAACTAAATCATACAATGAATCCTATAGATTATTTCTTTCACACCTCCCGATGAGATGACTAGAGAAAGATACCAAGAAATGTTCTGGGAACAGGGATTGTTCCTTATTCATGTAATTAGACAAAATACTCCAACCCAACCAGAGGAGTCATTCATCACACTGATGGGGAAAATAAACACTACGAAAACAAAGTCAAAAGCCCAATGGAGAGAGGAAGAGAACCTCTCTCAACAGAGTTTCAGGGGAGCAGACACACAATCCCATAATCAATTATTAACCAAGGTCAATATTTATGGCACAAGGAACCATTTTAGCATATATTATTTATGCAGAGACTCGTAATGAGCACTTCATGCTTGAACAGAGAATGTTTATGGTGGAATAATTTTAATAAGAAATCTGCCTGTCACAGGAACAGGATATATTTTCCTTGGAAATGATCTCTGTGTCTGTCTCTTGTTTTTTTCTCAGCTGCAAATTGGCAAGAATGGAATGAGAGAGATTTTAAACTTTGGTTGAGAAACGTCTATTTATGCAAACAGAATCCATCTTGTGGATTTTTCCAGGGAAATGATCATCTAATCTAAATGATGCAAGGAACTCCAGCTATCCATTGCATAGACCCAAATGGCCAGACAGCACAGCTAAGCGGCGTCTGAACAATACGTCAACAGGCCTCTTTTCTCCCTCCCCATGCAGAGTGACTAATTCAAAAAAAGATGTCAAAGACACTCCTGAAACAGGAAATGATGGCTTGTTATGGCACCTTCAGGAGAAACAAACGAAATAATTAGTCTAGGAAGGATTAGATTTTTATTGGCAAATGTCAGTAAACGTCGGTTTCACTATAGGCATACAAACCAGTGGGAAAGAAATTCCATAGATAATCATTGAAATTTACAAATAGGCATAGTAAGAAAAATGCTGCTTGAGAACTTATTAACATTTGATTTAAGGATACTTTGAATATTTTGACATGTGCTGTTAACAATTTTTGCTTCACTGCTTATAAAACTTTACTATTTTGAACCTCGGTGTCTTGTCATTATATAATTGTTGTCTGACTCCCCACATAATTTCCCATGAGCATAAAAATTTAAATTGATGAAAATAAAAAATGCTTAAAAATAAACAGATATCTGTCAAGATTATAAAAAAAAATCAATATCAAATTCTGCTAAGCCTAAAAATAAGCCTTTACATTCTTGGTTTGGCTTTCATCCTCACAGCCACAGAGCATGAGTCATGCTAACAGGTTCTGTTCTTTGATACTGTTTGGCATGTGAGAGTAAACAGCATAAAGTAGATTTTTTTCCAAGTATTTAGGTACCTAAAAGATGGAGATAGGAGCCTAGTGGAATTTTCAAACGCACCTCACTCCCATTGATGTCAATGCATTTGAAAATTCCATTAGGTGCCTCTGCGTCTTTAAATACCTAAATCCCACTGTGATTAAAGATAAACATATTCCTCAGCTACCAATATATTCAGGCTGGGATCTTTAAAGCAGCCTAAGAGAAGTAGGTGCCCAACTCTCACTGACTGTCAGAGGGATCTGGGCACTTCACTCTGCTCCGTTTCTTTGAAAACCCCAGTCTAAGAGCCTGCTGCAGTGCCCGTGGTTTCAAAGGGAGGGGAGAGAGAGTCAGCCCAGCAAAGTGATTTAGAATTTGGCATTAGCAATCACTCAAAAGCAATCCAAGAAGTGTCCGATGCCGAGTGTCATTCGCTATTAATCAAAGGCACGGCATAAGTTAGGAAAGGAAACGTGACGTGGGAACACTAGTGAGGCAACGGAGAGGGAATGTCCTTAGCTTGACGTGCTGCACAGTAAGTATGCTGGAGGTCAGGAGGTGATCATTGCTGGGCAGTTCTCCAGGCATAAGGACCATACAGCAGCAACAAGATCAGTATAAGCACACCTGGAAACCCCTTCCATACCTGTCCGGCTAGGGGCTCTCTTTTATGCAATCCTTTGTTTATTTACTCTCCTACGCCTACACCCCCCCCCCCCTTTCAGCTGGATATCTACCTGCAGGCTAAAGCATGGTTCTCTAACATGGTTGTAACATGTTTTTTCCCACCCACTTAGGAAGCGGGGGGGGGGGGGGGGGGGGGAGAGAAAACAGTGTTATAGCTAGGCAATAACAGTATAGAACCTGATTTTCATTGCCCTGCACCTGTTGCTGTCATTTACAACAATGTAAACTGGCTGCAAGATGTTAACAAATCAGTGGGCCCAACTAATTTATACTGGCAGTAGTGTTCTACATGCACATTGCACAGGCATTAAAGTCTACACCAGGTAGAGAGCTAGCCAAAAGATGCAAGTTTTTTTGGGAGGATTTGTGGAGGAGGGAGAGCGCGAGATTGCTTGTCATACAGAACAAGGCTGTTCCTGCTGCCGGGGGAGGCAAGGAAGAGGGTGAAAGGCTGGGAGGGGAGAACTACAGTGCCGTAGCTCAAAGAATTTCACACAACAACCAGTCATAAATAAATGAAATTTGCCAGGACAGACCATTGATCCATTCACAGTAGATCAGTATCCTATCTTTGGCAGTAGACTATGTGCTTCAGAGGAAGGTGTGTGTGTATGTGTGTGTGTGTGTATGTATTCTCATGCTGTGTGTGTGTGTGTGTGTGTGTTCTCATGCTGTGTGTGTGTGTGTGTGTGTGTGTGTTCTCATGCGTGCAGACACACGCATGCACCCAGCAAGAGAAGAGAGGATGCCAACTTTTAACTCTTTTGGTAACTTATTTCTGTTAATGAGGAAAAGAACAACAAGCAATATAAAAAGCACTGTAACACCCACTGTAACTACAGCCGCCCATTCCACTGCAGCTCAGACAGACCACCCCAGCTGGGTTGATGCTGAACTACTCACGGCATCTGGAGATTTAACTACATTTAAAAGAAGACAACACCATCCTAAGCAGCTGCGATTCGTTACAATAAGCTATGATGGATCCATTTCAGGGCAGGGCTATGAGAGGACAGTCTCTGGGAAGTGAGTGACAGCTAGCCCTTGGAAGCTGCACACAGGAAGAGAAAAAAATACATATGATGAAAACTGGTCCAGTTAATTTGAAGCACCTCAGCTAGTGTAGCCCCTTCCTGGTCTGGAACCATCCCATTAAATACAGGAATACAGGTACAATTGACAAACATGTGCAGACAGGGCAGTGATTACCAAAAACCAGAAAAATTCAACCAATGTAACCACTGCAGCATACTTGCCCTTTCCTACCAGTCATTCTAAAAAGCTCTGGATAAAAACAGCACTCCAGACTGCCTGCCTGACCTATGTAACAGTAGTTTCACTGGCTTGCATCAGCCGTCCCGCTGCTCTTCTTACCCCAGCCAGGCCGGCATTATTATATTATATTTAATGGATCGCCTTCTGCCAGACCAGCCCTGCTTCCGTTTTCTGATCCCTGAATGTTCCCTCCCTCCCCCATTCCCATCTCAGCTGGTGTGCATGTGCGCTTCTCTTCCTCCTCTATCCAGACACCACTTCAGTGCAGTGCTTACAATTACAAATCATCTCATTTAAGCCAGACAGCCACTCAGCTGGATGCAAATTACTGACCACCTCCATTTATGAATGTCAGACTTTTTCAGGGCAGAGGGTGGGGGGGAATGTTCCATTAACTAGTATCCATCAACCCTGTTACATTTATAAGCTAATAAAAAGGTTAAAATGAAGTTCATTGGGATTGGCTGGATCTAGCAATACCAGCTGGTTAAATAAAATATTAATAGAAACAAGCCATATCTCGGCTAGGCTCCACTGAGTGAGAAGATGACACAGTTATTGATAACATATTGCCCTCCCCATTCTTCTGAGTGGCATCTTCAGTTTCCCTTCTGGCTGTGTTAGTTCTCCTATGTGCATGATGAGACTAAGCTATAACACATGGAGCTTCTGATTGCTGAAGAATAAAGGGCACAAGCATCACAAAAAAAGTTTCCACTTGCCAGATGACAGCCTGACATTGTGTCCCCTCCCCATCCCCCCAGCATACACTGAACTTTCAATTCTGCCTTTGATTTGATTATATAGCTATGCCATGAGTTGGGAGATGGGGCTGTGGAATGGTGGTTCTGGTCCCTGATCACTGAGCCCTGGAGCAAAGATTGCTAGCTGTGCTCAAGATTTTGAAGTACAAACCACCACTCAACAGCAAGATACGGGAGCTTGTTTCAAACCCAGCCCTGGTACTGAATGTTATTACGCCGTGACAATTATTTTATGGATTTCGTGAAATAAGTGGGCTCAATCCAGACCCCGGATTATTAGTGGGCTCAATCCATACCCTACTGGGCACATGTGCTCATTATAAAAACTACAACTATAATTAACACAACTTGTTACCAAATTTCAGCAGCCTAGATGGTCAGATGCCAAGTTAATCACTAGAGTAGACCCACATAGATGGGGAACACAGAGACACAGCACTGAACAGGAGTCTGGGGACTGAACTAACCTCTTGGCCTTAAAGGTGGTCCTTCCAGGTCAGAGGGAGGTATACTGGTAGTGGGAAGTAACCCCCACATAATGCTTGTGCGATGTCTGGTCTGTGGGTAAATAGAGAATTTCCATCCATGCTACTGTCAGTCAAACTGTTTTTACCAGGATGAAGAAAAGGAAAGTACTGAAGTTGTGCTTTCTAAGAAGTTCACTCTCACTGAGTGGGACATCCAGCTCTATGACTGAACTCTCGAAGTTCATGGCTTCCTTTTGTCCACTTCCTACACACAGTTTTGTGGCAAAAGGTGCCCACCATTCAGCCTTTTGTTGTACAACAGATAGTCAGCTTGTTCTTTGAGCCGTCTCTTGTCCTCCATAACAGAAGTATGGTTAGGGCTCAAAGAAACCTTCCCAGAGAATTTTCCTTTTTCAGCCTTAATGTATTGCATGGTATGAGCCCACCCCTACCATCCAGCATGTTATTTTGATTACCTGATCAGTTATGTATCCTCACATATGCTGCCCTGATCTTTTGGCCTTCATTATACAGCTAAAGTAGCTCTGAATCTCCTTTTTTGTGCAACTAAAATCCCAACCTGAAATTGCACTAACATGGGAGATGTTTGGAATTGAATAGAGGAAAGGAAGCACGTGAGTAAACATCAGCTAAAGGACTATCCTTATTTGCAAGGAATCCAGTCTAAAAAGAAATTGACACATGTCTCTGTGTCCCAAAGTTGAAGGGTTATTTTAACAGGATCTGTGTGCCTGCATAAGAATGCAGGTCTCTTCCATTGAACCATCCTGTCAGCAGGAGTTTGGACCCAGCATAAAGTTGTTGAGTAAATTCTGCAGACTCATTGTGTCAGGTGCAGCTTGCCAAATCTAGAAAGATTAGGGCTGGTGGAAAGATAAGGTTTCTGACCTCCAGGAAAAGTCTGACTTTTCAGAAGAAAAAAAATTGAACACTGAGAAGTTTTGTTGAAAAACAGACATTTTCAATTGAGAAATTCTGCCGCAAAGCCTCAGCGGGGCTGTACGCATACTTCTGAGAACAGAACTTCTGTGGACTGGGCTTCCTGGCTGGACTACATGTCCCATGATGCCCCACAGTCTCCCCTCTTGCTGAGCCATTGTAGTGTATCATCCCATACCTACAGCGACTCATGGGTGATGTAGTCCAGCTGGAGAGTATGACACACAGAGGAGAATGGGGACATGAGGTATCCAAACTACAATTCCACGAGGCATTGCAGCAGGATTTCCAAATTGAAACTTTCCGGTTTTTAGCAGAAAGTTTTCAGGTGTCAGGAATTTTTCATTAAAAATATCTGTTTTCCATGGAGAATGTTGACATTTTGTCAAATAACCATTAAATCAAAAACCCTATTTTCCATATAAAAGTTTTCAACCAGCCCTAACCAAGAAAGGAGAGGTATGTGTGACTCTTGGCTCCGAGAGAACTGGTACAGAGATAGGGAGCTGTTTCAGGAAACTATGAACAGGCAGACTGGGAGAAAGTTTCGGTTCAGGGTTGTGTTCTGTTATTATCTGAGTTACTCGTAAAGCCAAAACCCAGGAAAGGGGTTCATTTTGCTTATACAGGTATAGGCTTTACTGGAACAAGATGGAAACGGCACCTACACAAAGCTCCCTATCAAGCTAAAGGAATAGTTCTGTTTGAGATACTGTTTTCCAAACACTGTAAACAACAAATTCATGAAGAAAATGAATCTCCTTTCTTCCACTGAGTCCCCCTTCCAAGTTACTGACCAGTCCCAGGTCTTTCAAAACAAAGATCGGACACATTGGGACAGATTCTTAGCCTCACTGAAGTGGTGCAAAGCAGACAGAATGCCGGCTTAGCTGGCTGGGGGAGGATTGTCCATTGTTTGTAAAGCAGCATTCAACAGTGCTAACCAAGAGAAAAAGGTCCATGGATGTGGATTGAATAGATTCACTTACAGTTATGAGAATGATGAGGTAGATTCAGAAAGGTTAGTCACAATGAATGTACCGAACATGCATAGTATGTTACTTTCAAAAGGCTTTTATTTTATCTCCAAATCAAAAGCACAAATCTTCATTCAGAGTCACATGCATGCCAAATTTGAAGCTTCAAAACATTTTTTGAGTAATCTAAGCATAAAACAGTCCCTTAAAAAAACTGAACTGATCTTTATAAAACTTTCCTAAAAGAATTCAGTTCTGGGCTGAGACCAAGCACCTGGAACATCAGTCAAAAAGGTAGCTGTTTGATAAACTTATAAGCAGCTGAATACAGTGTTTAGAGTGAAAGTACCATTACAAAATGTTTCTTATAGCATTACTACTTTCATGCTATGGCTAATCTTGCTTAGATCTCTGCTATATAGCAAAGAATATCTGTTGTCTGTAAGCCATTATACAGCGTGACATTTCACATCTGGAGGTCTCTGCATTCAATAGAAACAGTACTTGGAAGAATTTATTTGGCCAAAGTCCATTCTGAGTAAGAAAATACGAGTTCAGAAACTATTCACTAGCCATTGATTGCTGTCCGGAAACTACAATTGTAAAGGTCTAGGTGCACATCTCCAGGTAACAGAAAACCGACTTGTCTCTTCATAGCAAGTGTGTATTATTTTATCTTTCTTCTACAACTCTGTTTTGCAGACTATGTATATGAAGCAGTTTGCCTGACCCCTTCAAAGATGAAAATGTACTTCTAAAGAACCTCCATATGAAGAAGCACACACCATTCAAGCGAAGTGGCAGGTGGACAGCTATTATTGAGACTTTCTGCACTGTACGAATAATGCACTTTTTAGTCACAGATGGCCATGCCTGGGTTTGAGGGAAACAGCTGATTGCAACACTCGTCTGTTAAAGGTCAATCAGTAGAGCTAAGAATGATACCAAAGTACTTCAGGATTTATTTTCCATTGACCAACGTCTCTTCTTTCTTGGAAGAGCCTTGTAAAGAAAGAGAAAAGACAAATCTAGCAGATAAGACGTAACAGGATTCAGTACCTGGAAGATGAAGTTAGAAAAATTCAAACTGGAAATAAGATGCAACTTATTAACAATGAGAGTAATTAATCATTGGAATGGCTTGCCTCAGTTCCATTTTAGCATGCCATCAACAAGTTTCCCTCAGTATGGTTGGGTGCAACATAGATTTACGTCCTGATATAAGATGTAGTCTGTGACTGAGGCCTTGGCTACACTTTCAAGTTAGAGCGCATTAAATCAGCCCCGAGCGCTCTAAATCCTGAGGTGTCCACACTGGGAAGGCACATACAGCGCACGGACTCCATGGCTGGAGCACCCCTGGTAATCCACCTCCATGAGAAGCATAAAGCTTGCTGTGCCATGGCTGGAGTGTTACGGTGTCAGTGTGGACGCCCTGGTGACTCTACATCCTGTTCCAAATGTTGGTGGCCTTACATCCCCCTCCTTAGGAACAACCCACTCAGACCTTGGTACCAACAAGACTTAGTAATCTTCCAGGGGTCCCAAATGGCCAGGAAGAGACACTAACTATTCAAAAGCAATCAGGCAAGCAGGAGTGGCGCCACGGTTTTTGCCGCCCTAGGCGGCAGCGCTCCTCCTCTGAGCATTCAGGGGGTCTGGAGTCTTTGGCGGCGGGGGTCCTTCCGCTCCGCATCTTCATGGCACTGCGGCAGGTCCCGGATCGAGTGAAGGACCCACTGCCGAATTTCCGCCGAAGATCTGGAGCAAAAGGCCCCGCCGCTGCCGAATTTCCGCCAAGGGTGACAAAATGCCGCCCCCCAAATCCTGCCGCCCTAGGCGACCGCATAAGGTCACCTAGTGGAAGCGCCGGCCCTGCAGGCAAGTTAAGGTGGCTTGCCTGATTCATTCCAGGGGGAGTACTGGGTGGAGCTAAGGCAGGAGAGGAGCTCCTCAGTCCTAGCCCTGAACTGAGGGCTTTCATTTAAGGGCTGCAACCAAGCAGTTACTTTTTGTGTTTGTTTTCAATTTTAAAGGCATGGCAGACAGTTTTGAGTTTCACTTCAATTTACTATTAAAGGACTGACCCTGAGCTCCCTGCCTGAGTCATCTTGCTCCAGGCGGGCTGCCACACCTTCTGTGTTCGTTCCTTACTCAGGCAGAACTCCTGCTGAAGTCAGTGAGAAAGACAAGACCAAGGTCTCCATGACTTGTTGAACTGTGTTCAGAAAAGGACACAAGACAAAGTGAAGCAAGTGATATTTTTACAAAATGCTCTGAATAAATATGGCCCCGAGAAGGCCGAGCTAAACACATTTCTACTTCCACTGTGCCACATGGGCTGTATTGATCGCTGCCATAGTGACCTATCACTGGCTGAATGCATTGATCCACTAAAGAGCAGCTGTATCACACTGATCACTTGCACATGGAATACAAGCCGAATTTGGATGTGAGCCTAGCTCTGGGCACTTGCCAAGTGTATTTCATCCAAGAACAGCTCGCACAAACATTCACCTGACGGAACAGTCTATTTCTGTCCAGCCCACTCCTTGGCAGTACAGCAGGTGCTGGGCTGATGTAACACACTGGAAACTCTGTCCAGATTTTTAAAAAAGCATTGTTTCCACAACAGACTTCTTTCTCTTCCAGTCTTCTCGTTTTCTCTGTCTCTCTCCCTCCCTTCTCTCTAATGTTTCTCTCTGTCTGTTTATATTTTTGGAACAGTTGCTTGCCTCCTTTCATTTCACTGGCTTGCGCTGGACATGCCGCCAAGTGACACAAGGGGTGACTGCAGAGCACTTACTCATCATTGCATCAGAAAAGGAGAGGAGGCACCTGCTACTCGATAATGAAAAAAGAGTCAGCCCACGAGGAAGGTGACTCAGCAGCGCTTCTCTGCTGTCTAGTATAAAAGAGATGAGCCAGCTTTTCGACGACCAAAAGCATGTTTCCCGACTGCTTTGGTGTATCAGAGGGCTTGAAGAATCTTTAAATAAGCAAAATGACAGAGACAGCAGCCGCCTAAGTGGATTGGAGCGTTTCTATCTGTACACGTTTTTAGTACCACAGCTTGTTGATCCTGGCACTCTCTTTTCCAGGAAAGGTAGAATCTGAAACAGTATAAGCAGGCTGATTCACCGTTCGCAGCCCCCAACTAAGCAGCAGCCAGAAGAGGTGATAGGAGGAGGATACTTAAGACCAACTATATTTTACAACATTCAAACAGCACAGTCTGGAGCAGTCACCTGGGATTTAGGGCCTAGAGAGTCAAGCAGTTAACTCAGCTTGTATCTCTGCTCATTTCTCCACACCAAGCTATGAGGAAATCATCTCATATATTATACCCATCTACAATACATGGGCCGAACCCTTTCTCCTGCACAGAGCCTATGTCAAGGTGCATGGCACAGGGTTGCATTATCAGGGATATAACCCTATTCCCTAAAACATGGGGGGGCTACTCCACAGCTTCTGCTGTAACCTCTAGTTCAGGGATCTCAAACACTTTTTGCTGGGCCCCGCTTTGAAAATATTTCAGGCTGTAACGACCCCCCGCCCCCACCCAAAAAAAGGGATAGCAAATTACTGCACATACTCATAGGAGCACTAAATAAAGTATGTAATCATTATCCCTGCAGTGAAAGGCCCTGAAGCCTCTCAAAAAGTGTAAAGCAACAGCTTTCAGGAATAAATATAGGGACATTTCAGAAACACATTTTCTGGGGGGAAAAATAGACAACAGGATACATTTTGGGGAGCTCGAAGCCTTTTCCAGTGATTGTGGCAATAATAACATTGTCCAAGGGCTGTGGCTTTATACACAACTATAAACAAACAAGGATCCAGACACTTAATGTGAGGGGGGGCTGCTGTTTTGAAGCACACAATTTTTTCAATCACGGCTTCAGGGAACTGAGGCAGACCCTTAAATCGTCCTCCACATTTGCTCTCTGGCCGCCCAGCTCTGAAGGCAGCGCCGCCACCAGCAGCAGCGCAGAAGTAAGGGTGGCAATACCATACCATGCCACCCTTATTTTTGCGCTGCTGCTGGTGGAGACGTTGCCTTCAAGGTTGGATGCCTGGCCATCAGTCACCATTTTCACAACCCCACCTTTGGGTTGGGACTACCATGGCAGCAGCATGTGTCCCTCTTACCCCCAATGCAGGGAGTAGGACTGTCGAGTGAATTTTCATAGTCACGTATCAAATGGGTTAATCCTGCAGCATCCCTGTATTCTGCCATGGCTGGAGCTCTTTGGAACACAGCTGCGCAGCATCCAGGGGGAGACAGCATCTCCCCATATGCTGATCCACCATGAACTGGAACCTCACCAGTTCTACCAGCTATTGGGCTTCACCCAGAGGAGAGGGAGGGGTTGGGTCTGACCCCAACTCATAGAGACTCTTCTCTTGCATCTCACTCCCCTATGATCCATCGTCCAAATTAGTGAAAGCAGGATGAATTAGAACCAATTAAAGCCTACAACTTCTGCAGCAATAACCTAGAGCACTAGGTTAATAGTGACGGGCTGCTCGGAGAAGTCACAGCTTTGAAGGTTCCCTCCCACATACACACTGCCCAGTGGCAACACTAAATGAGAGGTGAAAAGGTGACTTTGCCTGTTTGCCTTTTGGTACCATGATTACTATTAGTGCTATCCTGGAAAGATCAGCAAAAAAATAACACCTGGAAAAAAAACCTCTTACGTTTATGTCTTTGAGCCATGTTTTGTTTGTTTTCTCTTTATCATGTATTTCTGAATTGTATTAATGAGGAGGATAATCGTTATTTAATATCCTCTTCCAAAAAAGCACTCAACCGAATCACATGAGGGCTTGAAATAATTAGGAAGATATAATTGGGTACATTATAGAGGGCATGAAATTAACTGTAGTTAAATTAACTCCTCTCTCAAATGAGCATAAAGGAGAAATCACAAAGAGCACATCTTTCTCATACTAATTGGAAGCAGAAGGTGGTTGTACTTAGCTGCTTGAGTTCTTCCTCTGAACCACAATTACACTTGTACAATCTCGTGTAGACCACATATAATTGTGGCCAACCCTCTTTCCACGGTACTGGGGCCTTTCCCTCCTACTGCCTACAAACTGAACAACATACCAATGTTGACTTTCCACCTACTGCTGTGATCCAGTCTAAGTCAACAACTGGATAGGAGACTTTCAAAGAATACTTCGGTATATTGGCAATTCACTAGTTCAGTACTGGATCACTGCCCCACTACTGAGAAGGGACATTAAAATGCTCTCTTTCATAGGAGACATAAATCAGAAGCCTTGACCACTTGTGCTTAGATCTCATGACACTTCTTGCATGAAACAGAGGTATTAGCATTAAGGCCCCAATCCTTCACAATACTCATACTTGGGTTCAATTTTACTACCATAAATAATCCTATTGAAAGTAATGGAACTACTCGGAGTAAAGTTAAGCCCGTGTTTAAGTGTTTGCAGAATGAGGTCCTAACAATTGGGACAAATTCCAGTTTGAAGAATTAAATTTTGCCTTCTTAAATTTCTCCTTCAGTTTCAATGGGATGAGGTATTAATTTTTACCTCCTGTTCTCAACTACTGTGCACCGTTAAACGGCTGTTGTGTTTCACTTGCGTGTTCACTCAGTTTCAGGAGTGTCTGAAGCAATGCTTATACAGTGCTAGTTAAAAACATTTCACTGAAAACTTTGGTGATGACAAATAGTTTTTCGACAAAAACAAAAATCGTCACACAAAACTTGTTTTGTTGAAATTTTTCATTTTTGTTTTTTTAATGGAAATTTTCTAAACAAAATGAAAGTTTCAGTTTTTACATTTTGTTTCAGCATTTTGGGTTTTCTCCCTTTCCCTAATCATTTTACTGCTCCCACCCCTCACTTTTGTCTCCCCTGGAAAAGTCGGGGTGGAAATAAACAAGGAAGGAAAAAAGGGGGGGAAACAACACAAAATGAAAAAAAATCCTGAAAATTTTAAAACAAACTGAAAACTGTTTGTGTTTTGAGTAAGCACCACCCAAAGCCTGCACCCCTGACCCCCTCCCACGCCCCAACTCCCTGCCCCATCCATGATCCCCCTCCTGCCCTCCGAACCCCTCGGTCTCAGCCTCCTGCACCCCAAACCCCTCATCCCCAGCCCCACCCCAGAGACTACACCCCCAGCTGGAGCCCTCACCCTCCACACCCCAACCCCCTGCCCCAGCCTGGAGCCCCCTCCCACACACTGAACCCCTCAGCCCCATCCTGCACCCCAAATCCCTCATCCCTGGCCCCACACCAGAGCCTGCACCCCCAGCTGGAGCCCTCACACTCCCGCACACCAACCCCCTGCCCCAGCCTGGAGCCCCTACCCGCACCCTGAACCTCTCATTTCTGGCCCCACCCTGGAAGCCACACCCCCCAGCCCAGAGGCCATACCCCCTCCCATGCCCCAACCCCCTGCCTCAGCCTGGAGCCCCCTCCCATACTCTGAACACCTCAGCTCCACCTCCCAACCCCCTGCTGTACCCCAAACCCCTCAGCCTTGGTCCCACCCCAGGACCCGCACCCCCAGCCGGAGCCCTCACACACACCCCCGCACTCCAACCCACTGCCTCAACCCAGAGCCCCTCCCACACCCTGAACTCCTCATTTCTGGCCCCACCCTGGAGTGCACACCCCCCAGCCAGAGCCCTCACCCCCTTCCATACCCCAACCCTGAGCCAGCCCAGTGAAAGTGAGTGAGTGAGGGAGGGTGGGGAGAGCAAGTGATGGAGGGGGGAGATGGAGTGGGAGGGGCAGGGCTCGGAGAAGGGGTGGGGCCTCAGAGGAAGGGTGGGGCAGAGGCAGGGCAAGGGTGTTTGGTTTTGTGTGAGTAGAAAGTTGGCAACCCTACACTGGCCTGCTGCATGGCCTCGGGTAAATCACATCGCTTCCCTGTGCCTCCATCTCCCCTCCCATACTTTGTCTTGTCTATTCAGATTATACATTCCTTGGGGGCAAGGACTTTCTCGGAGCAGTGAATATGCCCCATGGATGTTATTCCACTGCAGCTCTCAACAACAATCCCTCCCCCTGCCCCCCCACTTCAAAGACAGGGTGCACGCAATCTGCTTCTTCAATCCCATCACTGCATTTCCTTGGCTGCTCTTTTTCAGTTGATTTTTTTTTTTTTAATATTTCGGTATGGATATTTGTGAACCATAACAACACAGCAAATGACCCCAAAACTCACCAAGAATATGGCACAATTATGCATTGAGCACCCACTTCAGCAGCTCTTGGAAGACTGTACATGAAATCAAAAGCTTATTTGTATCACAATCTTGCCAATCGCCGGCAAAAAATCAGGAGTCAGGCCCAAAACTATCAAAGGATTGATTTAACAATCATTAGATTATAAAAAATAATAAATGTTGGGTTCTTTTAATTTGGCATCTGGGTTTTGTGCCTCTTGGGTTCATAATTTCAGGTGTTTTTCTGCAGCTGAGAGGTCAAGAAACGTCCTTCTTTTCAATGATAGCTGAGATTCTCACAAAACCACTTGACTGCAGGAGCTGGTGCTTGAAGGAAATCACCAAGTATTGTGCGACTTGCGATAAAATGGTGAGAGTGGGCAGCAGTACAACATTATGATCATTGATTCATATTATGCAAACACCTCAGGGCCCAAATCAAGATTCTGGTCCCATTGCACTAGGCACCCACAGGCACTTATTGAAAAGACAGTCACTACCTGAGAGAGCTACAATCTAGATTACAACAAAGGGACAAAACAAATGGGGAGGATTGATGGAGAGAGGTGAAGGACAAGGTAGCAGTAAACCAAGCACTGTGAGCTCTAGTCATGTTTCAGCACTTTACACAGTCATTCTTACTTCCTAATTGTTCTTTACTTTATTTGTGATTAATTATTTAGGTCCAAATCCTCAGCGGCTGTAAATCAGTGAATCTACTGAACTTGGTGGAGTTACACCAGCTGAGGACCTGGCCCGTATTTTTTATAAGAAGCTCAATATCTTGGTCATGCTGAGTAACAATTAAATTCATCCCACTCCCCATTCATTCTTGAGCCTATGTTTTCTCTATGGGCCTGATGAAAAGCCCATTGACTTCACTGGGAGCCTTTCCATTGACTTAATTGGGCACTGGACTGGGCCTATATTAATACTTTGTATTTCCATGTGGGGTACCATGTTTTTCTCAGCCATGGAATTTGCACCCAGCAGCTCCCATCAACCTGGAAGAGAGCAGGAAAAGAAGCAGAGCTAATCACGAGCATAAGGAGATGAAAGAGATTGATGCACTAGTTAAAGTGGAATGTGAAGCAAGTTGGGAGTAAATCCAGGTGTGTGGGAATTAAGACTAGAGTTACCATGCGTCCGGATTCCCCCGGACATGTCCGGCTTTTAGAATTAAAAATAGCGTCCGGGGGGAATCTGTAAATGTCCGGACTCCCCCCCCCGCCCATGCAGAGCGTGCGCGGCTGACAGGGCAGCCGGCTGGATGGTGCCACTTACATGGAGTTCCGACAGCCAGAGAGAGCCCCTCCTCTGCTTCCCCTGCAGCTGAGATCACTTCCTCCCTCCCTCCCTCCCTGCATTCACAGATCACCAGCCGGCAGTTGCACCGGCAGTCTGGAGTTCCTCCCCCTGCTCCTCCTCCCCGGCACGCTGTTCTGAGAGGCAGGGTAAGGGGGCCAGGGGGTTGGAGAAGGGGCAGAGAGGTTCTGGAGGGGGCAGTCAAGAGACAGGGAGCGGAGGGGGGGTCGGGAGTTCGGGGGGGGCTTTCTGGTGGTTGGGGTGTGGATAAGGTTTTGGGCAGTCAGGGTACAGGTAGGGGGTAGGGTCCTAGGGAGGCAGTTGGGGGGGTCTCAGGAGGGGGGCAGTTAGGGGACAAGGAACAGGGAGGCTTAGGTAGGGGGTGGGGTTCTGGAGGGCAGTTAGGAACAGGGGTCCCAGGAAGGGTAGTCAGGGGACAAGGAGCGGGGGGGGGGGGGGTGGGGGGGTCTGGGGGGGGCTGTCAGGGGCAGGAGTGGGGAGAGGGATCGGAGCAGTCAGGGGACAGGGAGCAGAGGAATTTAGATGGGTCGGGAGTTCTGGGGGGGGCTGTCGGGGTGGGGAGTGGTTGGATGGGGCGTGGGAGTCCCGGGGGTCTGTCCTGGGGGTGGGGGTGTGGATAAGGGTTGGGACAGTCAGGGGACAGGTAGGGGGTAGGGTTCTAGGGGGCCAGTTAGGATGGGGGGAGGGTCTCAGGAGGGGGCAGTCAGGGGACAAGGAGCAGGGGGAGGGTTGGGGGTTCTGAGGAGGGCAGGAAGTGGGAGGGAGTGGAAGGGGCAGGGGCGGGGCTAGGGCAGGGCAGGGGCGGGGCTCCTCCCGTCCTCTTTTTTGCTTGCTGAAATATGGTAACCCTATTAAGACAAAAGCCCAGTATGGGAATAAATGGAAGAACAGAATTAGTAGTTTAAGATCCTCAACTTCCACAGTTCTGCCCCTGTTGAAAAGAGAAAAAAAAAACATCTTTAATCTGCTCATGTGCCATTCATTAGTTTCAGTTTGGGTTTTTCTAAGAGTAATTATGGAAAGATGTTTCAGTGTCTGGCACTGCAGTGTCAAAGGATGACAATGGACAGTGCTCTGTCCATCTGCTATTGTTCCTTCCTTTGCCTTTCAAGATGAGATGCTGTACATTACCTCATGCTGCTGACATGTAATGGGTTTCCTTTGTGTAAAACAAGGCGGGGGGGCAGGGAATGGGGATTATTTTACTATTACTCAGTCTCAGCCAAGCTCCTCTGAGGAAGGACAATAGCAAACATTTTTGTAGGCCTTCTTAGCTGGCATTAATACGGCAGCATAAATGTTATAAATATTTCAGATCTCTTCCTCTTAGGAATGAAACGCTAATTCCTTTGCTTCTTGAAGGTACTCCCTGTTTGCTTTTTCTCAGCCAAAGACATCAACTTGCATGAAAGTTGGACAGTGGTGAATCGGAGACAACTGAGCCAACATTATGGTTCACTGTCAACTAGGGACATGAAATATAGGGCTGAGAATTCAAGCCTTTCTAAGCAACTGGGTTGGGGAATATCCCAGTACAGCTGAAATTAACCTACATAATGATACGTATGCTTGATTTTATAATGCCTGAACAGAAAGCAGTTTTAAAAGCCTTTAACTCCTAGAGCACTACATGGTGTTTGAAGTCAGGGCCACCAGGGTTTATATAGCTATGATCGAATCCACTAGAACTTTAAAATGTACCGCCTGCAGCCAGAAAGCCATCCAGGTGTCCCTAATTATGACTTAAGGTCTGTGGGGCCCAGTGAAATAGATATTGCAGCCACTTTAATTTTATAATGGACTGGACCACTGGAGTTCAAGTACACAAGAGTTTCCAAAAAGAGCAGTCACAATTTCTTTTATGTCCGTTGCATTTAAAGTAGATCATTTGATGAATAAAAGAAATCTGCCCCAAAACAGCATTCAATCTAGCTACAATGACATATGATGGCAGATGATAAATAAACACTCTTATTATTCATTATTTGTTTTGCAAGCAGCAGTGAGGAGTCCTAGTCACGGACCAGGGGCCCATTGTGCTAGGCGCTGTACAAACACAAAACAAAAAGACAGTCCCTGCCCCAAAGAGCTTGCAGTCTAAGTAACCATTAGTGATGGCGAGAAGAGTTACAGCAACAAGCTCCCAGTTCAGCAAGGTACTTCAGCACAAGCCTAAATTTAACCACATGAGTAGTCCCTTTGATGTCAATAGAGCTACACACATGCTTAAAGTTAGGTGTGTGCTCATATAACTTGCTGAATTGGTGCCTTATTTTCATTAGTAATGTGCACTCCACACTACTCAGTGAGCATTTGATCCTACTCCCCTTGAGCTTCTGAGATTACTAGTTTATGCAAATTTACTCTCCTTTACGGTACCTATCCCCAGCCCCAATTCTACCCTTGTTTATCCACTTGGCTCATCTTTTTCTAATCCTAAACTTGGACCAATCTGGGGCAGGGACAGTCTTTGTGTTACTTGTTTTTACGGTACGTAGCAGGATAGGGCTCTGTTCCCTGTCTGGGGCCTCTAGGCACTACACAGCACAAGTGATAAATCATCATCAAAATCCTTGGGAAAATGTCGATCGACTTCAGTAGGAACAGGAGTGGGGCCTAAGGCTACAATCCTGATATGTGCTGAGCAAACTCCCATTCATTTCAGTGGGAACTGCAGATACCCATAACTTGTCAGGTTCAGGACCTTAAGGGTCTAGATTGCTGCCTTTGGCTAATATTTGTTCCTTAAACTCCCCAGCTGAGGGTATTACGGATACTCTGAGCTTACAAGCCCCAAAGTAGAAAAAACAGGAGAAAGCACATGCAAACTAATATTCAAACCTAAAACATTTTGGCCTCTACATTGTGGCTATTATTTGAGATTCCCAGGCTTCATGAAATAGCAAAAATCTGTATTTCTATACAACAAAAATCAGGCTCTTAGCTACCAGTCACCCATCCCTGGACAGCTTTTTGTACAAACAGACAGACTGATGTAGGTTTGTGTAACATGTACATTTACATTTTAGTTGAGCTGAAAGCACATTAATCTAAATCATTTCTGTTATAGGCTTTGACAGCTTTTGAAAATTGCCACGCTAAGTTATTTTGTTTGATCTTTCAACATTATTAGAGGTCATATAAACAGGATGCTATGAATATTTTTCAGTGTCAGTCAGTATAATTCTAAACAAACATACTGTCACAGCCCCATCAATTCCTTGCAGTGAGCATGTTCAGGGACCTGTTTTAAGAACACAGCCCAAAGTTACTCACAGTGGAAAGAGCAGCCCTACTGATATTTCCCTTAGTAGCAAATTTACTCTCCTTAGTAGCTATCTAAGGGTTTTGTACAGTCACCCATCACCACAGTATCTAAGTACCTACCATATAAAACAGATTGGCAATAACAAAGTCCCTAGTGGGCTTCATGAGTTTTCTGGAACTTCTCCCTTCTCAGGTTTTATCGCAGTATAATGTATAGTAAACAACATCGAGAAATCAATTCCGTGTACAAGTGCCTGAGACCAATGAAACCGAGAGCCAGATTTTTCAGTGAGATAACAAGAACACATTTTCAAATCTTAATGATCAAATTAATTATGGACTGCCATTCTGCAAGCATCAGATTCCATGGTTATGGGCAACCTTATGATTAATAGACAGACAGAAGTCTTCTTCCTTTGCATTTCTGTACAGGGGCTTGTAGAAGGGTTCTGCCAGAGCTCGTCCCTCTGCAGGGCGGCGGGGAACCACACTGCCTCGCTACGTCCATCTGGTTACTTTGGAGAACTAGTCTGGCCACGGGGTCTCCCGCCATGGCAGCAGTAGAGGCAAAACAACGGTTACTCGCACCCGGTTGGCGGGCAGTAGTGAGTCCTACACTCCGGTCCTTGGACAGGGATGGAGCAAACCGTTAGGCAATATACCCAGGCTCTGGGTTTGGGTGGGTGGCAAAGAGTCCGTGGCCCAGGCCTGCAGGCAGGGCTGAGCTAACAATTAAATTCAACAGGCCCAGGCTCTTGGCTCCCAAGGGCCTGGGAGAGGGGGAGACTGCCACCCGCATGCTGGGTGGCAGGGGGGATGCAGGCCCACCCGCTCCACTGCGTCCCAGCCTGGGGCCCTAGCAGCAGTAGAAGACCCGCTGCTGAGTCAGTGGGGATCCTGGCCGCAACACACTTACATCGTCTCTGGTTGTGCTGCAGCCAGACTAGGGTCGGCTGCCCCCGGGCTACTTCCTACCTCCCCTCTAGAGGTACCTGCGTCTGAACGGTGTCTTCCAAGGAATCAAGCAGCGTGGGCTCCTCAGGGTACCCAGCGAGCGGTAGGCTTGGCAGCTCCTCTGGGTAACTTGCCACAGGCAGGCTTAACAGTTTCTCCGGGGTCTGGTCGGCATCAGGCTTCGGCTGGTCTGCCCAGTCCTCGGGTCAGTTGCAAACTGCAGGAGTCTCCCAACCAAGAGCTAGACCACAGGCGTCTGGCTTCTCCCGCGGCCAGGCCTCTAGTGAACTCTGGGGTTGGGCTTTTGTACTTCCTGACCTCTGGGGGGCGGGCACAAGCTCCACTGGCTCCGCCCACTTTGGCGTCCGGAGGGACTCGTCCCTCTCCGGGGCAGCGGGGAACCACACGGCCTCGCTACAGGGCTACTTTGCCCTTTTTAACCATTAATTTTTTTCCACTGATACAAGAAAAATGTTGGATTTATAGGGCCTGAAGTCAGTGGAAAAAGTCCCATCATCAATTAGTTTGTACCCTACCCATTTGTTTAATCTGTTTAGTTCCTGCATATTCATAATCGTTTAGTGACTGTAACACTGGCATCTTGCATATTTCCCCAGAGGAGAAACTTTCCTTTATTGGAGTAGTTCCACACGTCAGATTGAGGCCTCCCTTTGCCCTCCCTCCTGGGGACTTTACAAATTGGTTGAACATGATCATCTATAATTTCTGTGGCACATTCCACAACAGCATTCTGCTAGGGGACTTCAGAGGGCATATTTTGCTTGGAGAATTGGTATAAGCTACCTTGGCAAAAACACTCTTGGCTGGTATAAACTACATCTCCACTAGGAGAGTTTGCCAATAGAGCTATACTGGTATAGCTATACCTGCAAACCCTTAAGACAAGCCCTTAGACTGTAAGCTCCTCATGCCAGGGACTGTCTCTTTCTATGTTTTTGTACAGTACCTAGTACAATAGGGTTTTGATCTCAGTTGGTTCCTGTTACGATAATGCAAACAGTAGTGCTTCAGAATGGCAAAATAGATAAGAAAAGTATGGCTATATCAGGAGAAATTTAGAGGCTGAAGTACTATCATACAAGTGTAACGTAAATAGGCATGAGTATCAGGACTCTGTCTACCCCTGAGCTAGTAGGTGACATTAAAGGACTGCTAATACAGGGTCAATTCAGCCCTTAGATGCATGTACACATCTCCTTTGGCCTTCTTTCAGCAGCTGGCACATAAGAACAGCCATACTGGGTCGGACCAAGGTCTAGCTGGCCCAGTATCCTGTCTTTTAACAGTGGCCAATGCCAGGTGCTTCAGAGGGAATGAACAAAATAAGTAATCATCAAGTCATCCATCCCCTGTCGCCCATTCCAAGCTTCTGGCAAAGAGGCTAGGGAAACTTCAGAGCATGGTTTTGCATCCCTGTCTAATAGCCAATGATGGACCTATCCTCCATGAACTTACCTAGTTCTTTTTTTAACCTTGTTATAGTCTTGGCCTTCATGATATCTTCTGGCAAAGAGGTCCACAGATTGACTGTACGTTGTGTGAAGAAATACTTCCTTTTGTTTGTTTTAAAACTGCTGCCTATTAATTTCATTGGGTGACCCCTAGTTCTTGTGTTATGAGAAGGAGGAAATAACACTTCCTTATTTACTTTCTCCACACCCATGATGATTTTATAGCCCTCTATCTTACCACCCCATAGTCGACTCTTTTCCAAGCTGAAAAGTCCTAGTCTTATTAATCTCTCCTCATATGGAAGTTGTTCCATACCCCTAATCATAGGAACATAAGAACAGCCATACTGGGTCAGACCAAAGGTCTATCTAGCCCAGTATCCTGTGTTCCGACAGTGGCCAATGTCAGGTGCCCCGGAGGGAATTAACACAACAGATAATCATCAGTTGATCCATCCTGTCACCCATTCCCAGCTTCTGGCAAACAAAGGCTGGGGACACCATCCCTGCCCATCCTGGCTAATAGCCATTGATGAACCTATCCTCCATGAATTTATCTAGTTCTTTCTTGAACCCTGTTATACTCTTGGCCTTCACAACATCCTCTGGCAAAAAGTTCCCCAGGTTGACTCATCATTTTTGTTGCACTTTTCTGTACCTTTTTCAATTCAAATATATCTTTTTTGAGATGGGGTGTGTAGTAAGAGGAGGCCCTGAGATATAAACCTTGGTATCAGAGGCCCAGTTTGAGGCCTGAGGCCTGAACTAAAGTAATGGTCAAGACTTGGCTAACATAAAGCAAAGTTAAGCTGTGAGCCAGAGGCAGGCCCTGCTCACAGAAGCTGGCAAGGAAAGGGCTGATGCCGCAAAAAAGAGACATACCTAAAAGGTACTGGACACCAGATATCAGAACACATTCTATACTGGAACATTCCACAGATAACATGGAACAGGCCGACCCATCCCACTGACAGGGGCAAAAGGGTAAAATGATGGATAGAGTTGTTTTGATCGAACCAACATGTACAAGGTGAGAGGCGGCACCTTACTACGTAGAGGGGTTGTACCTTGCTACGTAGAGGGGTTGAACCTCAATACGTCAGGAGTGATGTGTAACTTGTTTGTACCTGTGTATAAGAATGTATCCCTGGGGTGGTGTCTTTGTCCGGCCGAGGGGGCAGTGGAAAGTCCCGCCACTGACTGAGCCGGTAGCATCTGACAACAGGGTGACCACATCTGCACACAGTATTCAAGATGTGGGTGTACCATGGATTTATATAGAGGCAATATGATATTTTCTATCTTATTATCTATCCCTTTCTTAATGATTCCCAACATTCGGTTAGCTGTTTTGACTGCCGCTGCACATTGAGTGGATGTTTTCAGAGAACTATCCACAATGACTCCAAGATCTGTTTCTTGAGTGGTAACAGCTAAATCAGACCCCATCTTTTTATATGGATAGTTGGGATTATGCTTTCCAATGTGCATTACTTTGCATTTATCAACATTGTATTTCATCTTCCATTTTGTTGCCCAATCACCTAGTAGTATGAGACAGTCACTTGAGGGAGTAGCTTTCCTAGGAAGCACTAATATTAACAAATAAGAAAAGAAACCAAGTATGTGTGATTATTATTTAGCACCTAAAAGCTAAGGCTAAAAATTTATTCTGGGAAAGAGCATTGACTGCTGGGGACCACATAAAGCCCATGTGAGAATATGTTCATCAAATAAAAGACGACTACTTTCACAATAGAACAATACAATTTTTATTTAGGCAGGAAGCCGGTATTGTTTCAGATAGCTCTCTTCATACCTATTAAATACCAAGTGCTTTACAGAAATTACAAAGGGGATGTTTAGAGGGATAGATGAGTGAGAAATGAGATGGTCTTCATTGAAATTTGGAATTTCCATGTCAGTGACGTAGATATTTAGAAAGACTTTCAAGAGGCAAGAGCTGAAGAGGAGAAAGATCTCACATGTCATGTTTGGAGAGGCATCAGGGAAGCTCGATGAGTGGAGAGAGTGGGAGTGGAAGAAAAGGGCAACTGACTGCAAGTGACTGCTCGTGGGTCAATCTTGGGGTTCATAAAAATGGGAGGCATTCAGGCTTTTAAAATGTGTATAATTAGACTGACATGACATGAAAAGTAGCTTAATTTAATGTCACACTTCCTCTTGGCCAGGCAAGATAGATGCCTTGTCTAATCACAAAATGTCAGCTGAAGATCTGAGGACTTTGCAGTCTCTGGCCACCTTCCTTCCTCTCAACCTGCCAAGGCCCAAATGCCAGATGCGGTGTGTGACAGACTCCAAAGGAGGGACACAAGAAAATGATTCATGCAGGAAATGTTGGACTTTCCTTCCCTTAGTGTAAATGAATCTTTCTAGAACACTCTGTTTCAGGGTTCTTGGTTTCTGATGCATGTAATTTTCAACAATAGAAGTGAGGCAACACCGAATTTGGTCAGAGTGTAGGCAATTTTGGGACTAAGATGAATGATGTACCTCGTAATGAGGGACATTTGAGAGACAGCCTTATAGAACAGAAACAAAAACATCCAACAAAGACACATCCCCAAGTAGAAGAGAGAGGGTGGGCTTTCTCCCTTTATTCCACCATTCTTCTTACACCAGGGCAGAGGGGAACACTCTCCAGAGAGCATCATGCGTCAATTGATGTTTCATATCTAATTCCTGGAAAAGGTCAAAGGTCAATATTGCAATAGTAATTTCTTTGGAGACTGCAGATATATATTTCCTGTCTAGGCGATCATTTGTCTGGCAGCCTGGAAAATGCCAGTATTCTAACAGTTAAGTTGGCAAGTATAAAACATATACTGAATCTTCCCAATGGGGAGATGGGGGCAGCAAGGAATGTTGAATAAAAAGTTAACAGCTTATAGCAGCATTTCTTGCAAATACAGTGTGCATGATTTGGAAAGAGTTTGCATGCAACTGTGGTCAAGCCTGAACTGATTTCAGCTTGAAACCCTTGCAAATCTCCAGGCTCATCTGCTCGGTTTGATCGCATGTCAACAACTGTTTGTTCAGAGCTCTGTGATAATTTCATGGTAAAAGTCTGTTTTGTGGGATTAGTGCTTTAACAGTAGGCAGTGGTCGATTACAGAACAGAGCCTTCGTTTGAATTTGAAGAACAGGAGTACTTGTGGCACCTTAGAGACTAACAAATTTATTAGAGCATAAGCTTTCGTGGACTACAGCCCATATGCATCCGAAGAAGTGGGCTGTAGTCCACGAAAGCTTATGCTCTAATAAATTTGTTAGTCTCTAAGGTGCCACAAGTACTCCTGT